>NC_090729.1:97343918-97616418 GCF_036898095.1 Palaemon carinicauda
TATATATATATATATTGCATTGATTTTTTTATTCTATTTCGAGTGTTGAAACACTTTAGAAAGTCACAATGATGTTATTATATGGTGGGAATTAGAGCACACAGCATCACACTACTCTTGGGTTCTGAAAGTCGCTTGAGAAGAATAGAGAGGCATTTCTATCATTTATTATGACATCATTACCGTCAGACTTAGAAAAAAAATCAATATAGATAATGAATAATAAAAATAAGTATGTCCACAGAAAGACGAAGGTCAACTTTAACACTCATGCCCCCTATACCTCCGGGGACACAGGAGCTTGTTTTATCTTCGTAGTGATATTTTTGCAAAAAAATTATCACCATGATAGATACAGTAATATATGTTACTCAGAACTAACCTCTCATTTTCATTCATTCAAAAAGTGTTTGTCCTTAAAATATAGCATTCTGTTCCCTTAATGGGTTCTTGATCCCCTGGAATTTGTTACTAGCTATGAATCTCATTTTTCAAGTAGATTGTTTAATTTTTCTCTTTACATATGATGGATTCCTTGCCTTAATAAATAGGAAATATTATCTTAACTGAGAATGGAGTCCATTATTGAAACTCCTGAAATATCTTATTTTGTATAATGCAATGACTTGAGTCATTGATACATTGAGAGAAGTTATCAAAAAAGCAACTGCATCCATGTGCTTGGATAGTTATACGTTTATTTTGCTAGGCTACTAATGCTTCTATAATCTCTTAGGGCTTGCTTAAAGTATTTGATCTTAAAAGAAAGATGAAAATTGTATCGAGGTAAAGATTAAGAAGTTGGGCAGCCGTGTGGGAAGAGACCAAAGTAAATAGACAAAGGGTAAAAAAATAAATTCAATGTGGCTAGGATTGAAAAAATGTTGCAAAGAACCTTCAGTGTATTTTGCAAAGCACAGTGTTCTGCCATTAGTAAATTTTTCAAGGCACACTATTGAGTAGTTGCCCACTGTTGTGATGAAAATGTGCTGATTGCGCTTGAATGCCTTGCATTTGTTCCATGTTCTGAATTCAAAGGCCTTATTTATTAATACTAGCCAAGCTACTAACCTAATTGGAAAAGTAGATTGCTACAAGCCCAACTTTTCCAACACGGGAAGTAGCCCAAAGAAGAAGGGAAATAGAGAAGTAATTAATAAACTATAAATGAGAAATAAAAAGGTGGTAAATATATGAAGATCAGTAATAATATTAAATTTATAAGTCACTTACGAACCATGAAATAAGACTAAGGTAACCTGTTCAACAGAAAAGCATTAGCAAAAAGTTGGAACTTCTAAAGCTCCACTAATTTGGCTACCATATATGAAAGGTTTCATATTCTAATTAATTTTGTTTCTGTGTTTTTAACCTAATGGTGTTCATTAATAAGGACATGTATTTCAGATGAGATTAGAGTCACTTGAAGGCAATAGTGAAAGCCCTAAGGGGAATGTCAAGCATTCTATAATGTTTGGATCTGAGAGGTGATCATATGATGTGTCTTATTAAGGGGACTGTCCGCCATGGTGTTTTGACATACCAACTTTCAGAAATCAAAAATCGTTTTATTTCTTCTATGTATGCATAAACATATCGTACATGCTCTCCAGAAGTTTCAGCCAATTATTTTTACAAATAATGAAGATATAGCGGTCCTTAAATGATGACGTCATCATTACTGCGTCGTCTGCATGACCGAGTTTTACAGAATCGTCCTTGGGTGTTTATTTTAGCATGTATATATAAAGCGATTTTTTCACTTGTGTTTCAAAATTTCGTACGTCTGGCAGAATTTGAAGGCATTGGTAGAGGGTAGGTGAACTAAAACTACGAGATACGAGAACAGCAGCCAGAGTTTCCAAAGATGTGTAGAAGTTATAATGCATGTGTTTGTTTACTTGCAGTTCGTATGTATATAGTGTTTTCACAACTTCCTTGGGAACTTTATAGTAAGGTTAATGTTGCCTAAAGTCATAGAAAGAACAAAAAGTATGCAGAGAACAAGAAGAAAGAACCAAGAAGAGAGGAAAACATGAATAAGAGTACAAAGCTGAAACATGCCAACTAAAACACTTGCAACAATGAGAGATTGCTGGCAACTCATGACATTCTTATGCCAAGTGTAATAGTAAACTTAGGGTTTAAATATGCGTTTAGGGTGTGTTTATTTAGGAATAAACAATAATAGTTATCATAATAATGTTATCTTGATTTCTATAAGAAAAGAAGCAAACCTTTGTTGCAAATCTTTGGGAGCTCATAACTCAAAAACATACCTTTTCACACTTAGGTACATTTTTCTCACATATTTAATGTTCGATTTTATAAAGAAAGATATCAGTGAAAAGAGAAATAAAAATCCCACAATCTAGTGAGACGGAATTTTGATTTTCTCTTTACTTTCTTTTTCACGATTATTTTGAGTGTAGATGAGGAAAAAATAAATATTAAAAAATAGGGAAAATCAAAATTACGTCCCACAGAATTGTTCGGGTTATAAAGTAATTTTTTATGGTATAAGTTTCAATACAATTGGTGTCATATTAGTGGAGAAAAATGCATCTAATTTCAAGTCATTTTATCAAAAACTCATTGATTTATTAGCAAAAATCATGATTTAAAAATCATGATTTTTGCTAATAAATCAATGAGTTTTTGATAAAATGACTTGAAATTTTTATATGATGAAGGTGTTTTATGTCTAAAACATATATAGAAATGGTGTATTTTTGATCATTAGAAAAGAAAATGGCGGACATGGTGGATGGTCCCCTTGCAGTAATTTCAAAGCTATTTCAAAGATCATTGCTAGACCCCTCAGAAGGTGAAAGGGGTATTTACCCATTGGCCAGTATACACTACAAATTTAAATGGGTTACTCCTAGTTCTGTCTTCTGTGACTAGACAATAATACAAGAAAAAGGACTCTGATACACCATGATAGGTTACCTTGAAAAAGAAAAAGGTTTCAATTACACCATGATTGGTTACCGAGCATCCTCACTGCGAGGTGGTGTTATGTGTGGCTGCTGGTAGGCTACAAATTGTTTTTAAATTTTGTAGTTTATTCTTACACATTTACAACCTTCTAAGTCATTTAAATGGGAATCTTCCTTAGTTACGGGGAAATGTCTGTTAAGAGGTATTTCAAAGATCATTGCTAGATCCCTCAGAAGGTGAAAGGGCTATTTACCCATTGGCCAGTAAACACTACAAATTTAAATGGGTTACTCCTATTTATGTCTTTTGTGACTAGACAATAATAAAAGAAAAAGGGCCCTGATGCACCATGATAGGTTACCTTGAAAAAGAAAAAGGGCTCAATTGCACCATGATTGGTTTCCTAGCATCCCCACTGTGAGGCGGTGTTATGTGTGGCTGCTGTTAGGCTACAAATTGTTTTTAAATTTTGTAGTTTATCCTTACACATATACAAACTTCTAAGTCATTTAAATGGGAATCTTCCTTAGTTATGGGGAAATGTCTGTTAAGAGGTATTCACTCTCTCTATCACAGTTAAAAGTAAATGTTGGTGTGAAAGTCAAAAGTGGATACATACAGATTATCCAACCTTCTTTTAAAGAGGCAGGACTGTCGTGTCCAAAATCAAGCATAAAAAAAGTCCTTGCATCAAATATAATCATTCATAAATGCATTAATGTGTGATCCAAGTAAGTGTTCCAGATCCATCTTATGAGTACAATTAGACTTGATCCACATTTCATACCCCTATAATGCAGACAATAACTGATGCACTCTTACTGAATATGAAGATCGTTTGGCACAGCATTGCTAAGGATTGGGTCCGTGCCTGTACTTGATGCCAAACTTCAAAAGTACATCGACACACGGATTCAGAAGTTGTCACCTTTTCATCGTTTTGCCCACATTCAAGTCAATGTAGTAGGCCCCTTACTCACATCACATTAACACCGTTACCTGTTTACTGTCATTGACTGCTCCACTCGGCCTGAAGCCATCCCCATGCAAACTGCAACATCTGCATCTTGTACATCCATTTTATTCTCTGGGTAGCTAACGAGATTTGGTATCCCTGTGCATATTTCTTATGACAGGGGTACCACTTTCACTACTTTCCTGGTCATCACCATACATCAGACAACCCCCTGAAGCCAACGGAATGGTGTAACATTTGTCATCCAACCTTTAAAGCAGCTTTGATATCCTGAGGCAATGACTCCAACTGGTATACTCAGCTTCTGTTGGATTTTCCTTGGATTAAGGACAACTCCTAACGGCACCCTGGATGTCTCAGCAGCTGAAGTGGTGTATTATTAATATTATTATTATTACAATCCAAGCTACAACCCTAGTTGGAAAAGTAAGATGCTATAAGCCCAGGGGCTCCAACAAGGAAAAATAGCCCAGTGAGGAAAGGAAATAAGGAAATAAATAAATGAAGAGAACAAATTAACAATAAATCATTCTAAAATAAGTAACAACGTCAAAACAGACATGTCATATATAAACTATTAACAACATCAAAAACAAATATGTCATAAATAAACTATAAAAAGACTCATGTCCGCCTGGTCAACAAAAAAGCATTTGCTCCAACTTTGAACTTTTGAAGTTCTACTGATTCAACCACTTTATTAGGAAGATCATTCTACAACTTGGTAACAGCTGGAATAAAACTTCTAGAATACTGCGTAGTATTGAGCCTCGTGATGGAGAAGGCCTGGCTATTAGAATTAACTGCCTGCCTAGTATTATGAACAGGATAGAATTGTCCAGGGAGATCTGAATGTAAAGGATGGTCAGAGTTATGAAAAATCTTATGCAACATGCATAATGAACTAATTGAACGACGGTGCCAGAGATTAATATCTAGATCAGGAATAAGAAATTTAATAGACCGTAAGTTTCTGTCCAACAAATTAAGATGAGAATCAGCAGCTGAACACCAGACAGGAGAACAATACTCAAAACAAGGTAGAATGAAAGAATTAAAACACTTCTTCAGAATAGATTGATCACCGAAAATCTTGAAAGACTTTCTCAATAAGCCTATTTTTTGTGCAATTGAAGAAGACACAGACCTTATATGTTTCTCAAAAGTAAATTTACTGTCGAGAATCACACATAAAATTTTGAAAGAGTCATACATATTTAAAGAAACATTATCAATACTGAGATCTGGATGTTGAGGAGCCACCGTCCTTGACCTACTTACAATCATACTTTGAGTTTTGTTAGGATTTAACTTCATACCCCATAATTTGCACCATGTACTAATTCTAGCTAAATCTCTATTAAGGGATTCACCAACCCTAGATCTACATTCAGGGGATGGAATTGATGCAAAGAGAGTAGCATCATCTGCATATGCAACAAGCTTGTTTTCTAGGCCAAACCACATGTCATGTGTATATAGTATGAAAAGTAATGGGCCAAGAACACTACCCTGTGGAACACCGGATATCACATTCCTATAATCACTATGGTGCCCATCAACAACAACTCTTTGAGATCTATTACTTAAAAAATCAATAATAATGCTAAGAAACGACCCACCCACTCCCAACTGTTTCAGTTTGAAAACAAGGGCCTCATGATTAACACGGTCAAAGGCAGCACTAAAATCAAGGCCAATCATACGAACTTCCCGACCACAATCAAGGGATTTCTGTACAGCATTGGAGATTGTGAGAAGGTCATCACATGCTCCAAGGACTTTACGAAAACCAAATTGCAAACTAGGGAGTAGATGATTACCTTCAGCAAACCTATTGACGTTTTGCCAGAAGGCGTTCAAAAACTTTAGATAATATGGGAGTTATGGAAATTGGGCGGTAATCAGTGGGATTTGAGCTACCACAAACACATTTACATAGAGGAGTAACATTACCAATTCTCCAACTAGTGCTAAAAGCTCCTCTTCTTGCTAACTTGCGCAAAATAACAGATAACTTTGGAGCTAAGAAATCTGCTGTCTATAAAAAACAAAAGAAAAATACCATTTGGGTCTACACCTCCATAAGCATCAAGGTCCACCAACAGAGCTTTAATCTCACGAGATCGAATATTTTACCATCTACAACCTTCTCTAATAATCTCCAGCACCTATGTCACGTTGTTGGGAAATTTACTCCCTGCCGCCATACTTACAAGCCCCCAGTGAAGCAACACATTCCAAAAAATTTAAATACCACAACAGGTCTTCATGCACACCAACACTTGTAAGCCACAGCTGACACCCCTGTAAATGGGCCCTGTCCTTGTTATCTGGCTGAAGCCGAAGGCCTTTTTGATTAACATTCATGGCAAAGAAGACTGGTTCTCCATTGATTGCCTAAAACCTGCCTATCTCCTGCAAGATAACTTGCCCGCCGGCAGTTCGCCTTTTTAGGGCAGGGCGCCCTATTTCACATTATAGTACATCTGTTTTATGGGGGAGCCATGTAATGCGTGTGTATATCATACATGGTCATACAGTACATTGTAATGTGATTACTCTCTCTCTCTCTCTCTCTCTCTCTCTCTCTCTCTCTCTCTCTCTCTCTCTCTCTCTCTCTCTCTCTCTCTCTCTCGCACTAATATTAAAAAAACCTGTTTAAGCTTTCATTGCATGTGTCATGTTGTTAAAGTTTGAATGCCATTATTATTCTCAACTGTTTTGTATATAAGCTTGTGATGCCGGATTAAAACCAGTCATGTCCAGCCCATCTTTCTGTTAAGACCTAATTGCAGAAAGCCACTCCTAGGAGCTTTGGCCAAGAATGGGCAGAAAGTGATTTTTCTCCCACGAAGGTTTCTGCCACATTTCTAAATCTTACTACCTTGTCCCCAGATGGAAACACTCTGGCCTGACCCAAATTGATATCCATGCTTAGATATCTGATGGACTTTTGGAGGATAAGATTGGTCTTTTTTAGATTTAGATGAATCCCCAACTTCTTGTAGAAGTCAATAAGGAGATTGAGTGTTTTAAAAGCAGGGTTTGAGACTGCTATGAGAAGCCAGTCGTCCAGATATCTCAGAAGTCTCATGTCCATGGCATGAGCCAAGACTGAGACAAAGGTAAACACCTGAGGTGCTGTTGATTGGCTGAAATATAGCACCTTGAGGTGGAAAATTCTGTCTCCAAAGAGAAACCCCAGGTACATCTGTGAGGAGGGGTGGATGGTGACCTGAATGTATGCATCCTTGAAGTCTATGGTTATGAAGCAGTCGTTTATCCTGATGGCCTGAATAACAGTGGCTGTAAACTCCAGTTTTGTACCTTGTTTGTAAGACGAACAGAATGAAATAGGACAAATCTATGAGGGGTCTCTGACGTCTTGTTAATTGATTGCTGAGGAAGCCTGGAAAGTCGTCCAAGACTTCCTCTACAGGTCCTTTGGCCAATGTCTTAGACACATCCTCTAGTAAGAGGAAGCCCTTTACTAAGCCTTCAGTGATCAGGCTGTCACAATCCGATTCAGAGGGTCTGGATACGCGATGAATGGGACTCAATATCCTGAACACAGTGCTTTAATGGTCCATGGATTGGTCATGAAGAGCTGCCACTTGTGCCAGTGACTCTGTAGGCATCCCTCTACCGGTGGTAAGTTGGGGGATATGCCCTCCCTAGCCGAAGCCTCTGCAGCCTCAAAGTCTACGATCTAAGGAGTGCCCTCTATGATGAAAAGTCTTACTCATAGGCTGTTGAAAGTCTGTAGGAGGAAGAAGTTGTCTTTGCTGGTTGACCTGCCAATGAAGGCGAGTTCCCGTAGAGCAGTGGGCCTTTTAAAGAAAAAATGCATGACATAGTCACAAGGATTCAACACGGAGTATAGTGTCATTGTTGAATCCTTGTGACAATCATTTGACAGTATTCTTTGATCTTGAAAAGCATACGATATCACATGGAGGTATGGTATCTTTAAAACTGTCCATAAGTTTGGTCTAAGAGGTGAGTTGCCTTGATTCATTCAGGCCTTTTCAAAAAGATGATTCTTTCATGTTAGAGTAGGTTGGCACCTGCCAGTCACCAAGAACACATGTATTAAGTGTGTGTGCCCAATTTTGAGGTGACAGGGGGTAATTTCCCACCTCCTAGGCATAGTACCATATTTCCATGGAGGTATTACATTTGTGATCTTCATTTCTTTCTGATCAACAGAATTCCAGTAATGTGGCCAAATATCACAAAGAGATTTTTTATATGAGGTCAAAAATCATTACATGTAAGTAGGTATCTTCCAGGAAGTAATTTAGTTTTTCTGATGCCTCTTTTGCCACTCTAAAAAAATTTAAAACTAAAGGCTCTGTTGGATTAAAAAAAGTCAACACACTTTGCATCACTAAAATAGTAAAATTTCCCTCTTTCATTACTGCTATTTTTTTTCAATACCAATCAGGATACTACAGTATACAGCTCTGTTGTAAAGATAGAGGATGCTAAAGGGAGTGGACATTTACACCTAGAATAAGAATTTTACATACCAAATCCAATGCCAGAAATGGATTTGAAGAGCTTCATAAATATAAATTCACGATCCGTGTTGTTCTGTGCTTTCCAAAAAGAGTAAACCGCATGTCTTCATTCATCATGTTATCTTAGAGCCAGTGAAATAATTACAGTGGGAGATCTCTGGAAGATTCCAGGGAAGGGTGACTTATAATCTAAAAGGTAATATCCTGCTTCCGGTAAGATTCAGACTGTTTACTAGTTGTTTAATGCTGAATCCATAAGGCTTTGGGATTGTAGAGTGAGCCTCATAATATGAAAACAATTGTTTTTATTGACAGTTTCAATGACAGTGTATTAGGAAGTCTGTAACCTATACCAATATCTAAGCATGGTATACTAGCGATATAAGTCCAGAGGTGCCTCACCTGCATCAACTAAAAGTCTAGGGATTGGGGATAATCTAAAAGCATCATTAGCTAATCTGATGCCAGTATGGTAAATGGAATCTAAAATCCAGAATTTGGTACTAGAAGCTGAAAAATATATTCCGCATCCATATAAAAGTTTCGATTAGATAAGGGCTTTATAGTCTTAGGAGAGTTTGACAGTCTGCTCCCCAAGATGTAATACTTTAAAAATATTTAAAATCTTTAAACATTTAAATTTTAGATTGTTGAGATGTTAGGTACAAGTCAACTTTCTGTTGATGGTTAGGCCTAGAAAGCATTAATAGGCATGAAACGAGACAAAGCAGCAATAGAAGATGGCCTAATAATTGATTAATAGATGGAGGATATTTCATTGTAGTAAAAGTCGCTGAACTGTAGACAAAATGTCTGCAAGAATGCTCTATATCTACTGCTTGGAGAAACTTGATCATTATACTATTTCACAAAAAGAGAGATGCAAAAGACTTGAAAATTTACCACCCAAGTAGTTTACTCTCCATAATAGATGAAATATTTACAAAGATCATATTGGGCCAGATAGGTTCTTGTACTTTAATCAACCAAGAGAGCTGGCTGGTTTTAGAAGTGGGTATTCAACAACTGACCATACACATGTAATTAACCAGCTAATGGAAAAATTAACTTAGTATGACAAACCCCCTATGCATGGTATCTATGAGAAAGCTTTTTATTTTTTCAAAGACAATGATTAGAAGAATCTTGTGTTAGAACACTTGAAGATGTCTATACAGGAAGTACAGTATCCTAACTCTGAACAGAAATATTTTGAAAATTCTGATTAAGAAAGGATTTAGATGGAGATCCCATCTCTGCTTAATTATTCACAGCATTCCTAGAAGAAGTTTTTTAAAAGTTAAATTGGGAAGATGTAGAAATTAATATTTATGGGGAATACCATAAAAACCTGAAGATTTGCAGATGACATAGTTGTGTATAGTGAATCATGCGAAGAATTAAAAAATATGATAGAAGATTCCAATAGAGAAAGCAGAAATGTAGGTCCAAAAATTAATATGAGTAAAAATAAGATAATTTTCAATGAAAATGCAGACAACAACAATTAAGAGTTACAGAAACGTCTCTAGAGATTTTTTATAAATATACGCATTAAGAACAGACAGTGAGTGTTTCCCCAAGGCACGAGACCAAAATTAAAATAAGGAATCGAGAGCATTTAGTAAACAAAATGGGGTTATGAAATGTAAAATTCCACTTTCCCTAAAAAGAAAAGTATATTATGAGATGGTCCTACCTGTTTTAATTTGCGCATCAGAAACTTGGAGCCTTACTAAAGCCTTAGAACATAAGCTAGTTATAACTCAGAGCTATTGAAAGAATAATTATGGGAATAATACAAAAAGACAGAAAAGAGCAACATGGATACGAGATCAAACTAAAGTAGAGTATATTTTCTGAACATGCAAGAAAAAGAATTGACATGGGCAGGACATATAATGGGAATAATAGACAATAAATGGACATTGAGAATAACAGTATGGGTTAATCGAGATAATAAGAGAAGCAGTGAAAAGAAGAGAAGACGGTGGATTAACGAACCAAGAACGTTTGCTGTTGTAGACTGGCACAGAGACCATAAAGGACATGTTTGAGGCCTTTGTTCTACAGTGGATTATTAACCGCTAAATATATATATATATATATATATATATATATATATATATATATATATATATATATATATATATATATATATATATATATACATACATACATACATATATATATATATATATATATATATATATATGTGTGTGTGTGTGTGTGTGTGTGTGTGTGAGTGTGTGTGTCTTCTAACTGTAATCAAACAGTTTAATATATTTTTTTTCAAAAAGGACCATAATAGAAGCTAAAGAAATGGAAATGAATTTCTATATTTAGACCAATACACATTGGTTCTTTTCAAAGTGTGCAATAAAAATGAAAAAAGGAGAAGACAGTGACAGTTTATACTGTTTTGCTTTCATATATAAATTTTCACTGTCCACTCCTTTTCTTATTTTTATTATACACTTTGAAGAGGACCAATGTGTATTTGTTGAAATATAGTGATTCATGTCTATTTCCTTTGTTTCTTTATATACAGTATATATATATATATATATATATATATATATATATATATATATATATATATATACATATATATATATATGTGTGAATATAGAACAGTATGTGTATTATATACATATATATATATATATATATATATATATATATATATATATATATATATATATATATATATATATATGTATTTATATATATATATATATATATATATATATATATATATATATATATATATATATATATATATATATATATATATATATATATAGAAACAAAGTGGATGATTCTATCTTCGATTGTCTTCTCACCATTATGGCTAGGATACAAGATGATGATAGAAAGGCATCTTTTGTCTTTGTTGATTTCAATGCTCACCATAGGGAGTGGTAAAGTTCTGTTTCTCCTACCGATCGCCATGGCTTAAGAGCTTTAGAATTTGCCTCTGAGACTGACGTTTTTTTTATATACCAACCGTGCAAAGCAGAACGGCCAAACTTTATAGCTAACACATGTAAACTATTATCAGGCTGTGAGCAAATCATACGTGAAGCTACTAACAGATCTGGTAATTGCTTGGACCTCGTATACACTGACTCCCCTGGCATTATAACAAGTAAGATTGGTTCTCCAGTCGGGACATCTGATCTGTCTGTCTGTCTGTCAGATTGCCTTACCTTTGTGTAAGACACGGGCTCTTGCCTTAGGCAGCCCGTAAGAGAATATTGTTTGAAGTGTTTTTGTTATCTTTATATAGTAGTATTAATGTGAATATGGTGTCTGTGGGTAAACTTAATATGAAAGGGATGCAATGAATAGTGTACATAATTTACTTTATAGCTTAATATTTAGGTTACGTTAAATTTAGATAGCCGAAGCTATTTGGTGTAAGGCCAAAAGTAGTAGAAGTTTAAGTGAACTGCTTATCCTCATTCAGCAGCCTGGGATTTTGGTTTTGGTTTCCCAGGTGGGGGTAATGGTAAGATACCATGCATCCCACGGGCTGGAATTTGCATAGCAGACTCCAAGTCAATTGCCCGTATAACTGAATGAGGGGCAGTGCCCTCTCACAACCACCACGCAAAGCAACAAGGGAACAAGGGGGTGACAGGCATGACAACGGAAAAAAGGCCCGGTAGGGAGACTCCTTTTTAGGTCCACGAAAGGAAATTTGTTGATAGACAGAGTCTATCGAGTAGGAGAGAAAGTTTTATAGTAGCAAGTCCCAGGGAAGTAGGAGATCGTGGGAAGAAATGTAAAGCAATTTAGTCGGAGGTAGAAAAAGGTGGTAAACTATCCCAAGCAAAGCTTAAGAAGTAGGGAGAGGAGATAGGTTGAGTGCTAGCTAAGAGTAAAAAGAGCTAGCAAAATGTGGGAAAATAACAATAGTAATAGAATTTACAATAAAGTTAGAGTTAACGCTTAGAGCATACATGATGGGGTTAGAAGGATTGGTAGGATTGTGTGTGCTGGGAGTAGGGGGGGAAGAAAGGAGATAGGAAAAACAAGAGCTGTTTCCTTATGAGGAACACGGCCGAGTAATAACTATTCTCCAATCAACTATTCCCTCTTGCTATTGAGTAGAGTGTGTAGGATTTAGGAAGGATAGGAAGGTTATGTATGCTGCAAGCAGGGAGGGAAGAAAGGAAATAGGAAAATCAAGAGCTGTTTCCTTATGAGGAACATGGCCAAGAAATAACTATTCTCCGATCAACCTCTCCTACTGTGCAAGTTGTATAGTGTGTTTGTTTATCGGTTGGGTAGGGAAGGGATGTGTAGGAAGCTATCCCTAGTGGATAGAGGTAAGAATCCAGTTTGTTATATGAATAATTGGTTTGCAATTCCAACAGTGATATGAGTTACCTAGCTATTAAATAAGAATGAGTTTGCGTATGTGATAAATGTTTGGGTTAAATAAAGTCTCTAATTTAATATAAACGTTTACTTTACATTATTAAGTTATATGGGAGGGGAATAAGAGCATGAAAACCCCTAAAGTGCGTGTGTGTTTTCTAGTATGTGTTTAGTTACTTGTACAGCTGTGTAAGGAGGAGGGAGATTTATGGATTGACGAAGGGGGAAAGTTTCTCTGCAAGTTAAAAGGTAGTGTTCTAAGGGTTCAGTACCTCTGGGAAGATCACAATAGGGACATGGCCTATTTTCTATACTAACAATCTGCCAGCTGCAGAGATAGCCGAGACGTAGTCTGAAAAGAATGGTGGTTAGTTTTCTACTGAGAGATTTAGACATTATGGGGGATAATATTAGTTACCTCAGTGTACCACTTAGCAGAACGGGAGCCCTCATGCAAAATTTGTCGAATTAAGCTTTTCTTTTGGACATGACAATAGTCAGACACTAACTTTTTGATATGTGAAAGAGAGGGTCTGCATGCCTGCTTATAGTGGGACACCTCAGAGCACTATTGGCGAGGCGGTCAGCTTCATCATTTCCATGAATACCTACGTGACTTGGTATCCAGTTGAGGGTAACTTTCCTGTTCCTCTGAGCATGGGTTGTATCCATAGCCTTTATGCTGCTAATCAAGAAGATATTCTCATCAAAGTTACATTTTAAGATACTCTGTATAGCACCTCTTGAGTCGGTGTGAATAGTAGTGTGACTGTATTTTGAAAGAGAATTCTCGAATGCCTTTGCAATGGCATAGAGTTCTGCCTGTAGGATGGAAGCATGGTCAGAAAGCCTCCAGCCACTGGAAAAGGTGTTGGAGAAGACAGCAGAACCAGCAGCAGGTAAATTCATGTCTACGGAGCCATCTGTGTAATAAACGTTAGTAGCACTGGTACCGGCAATGGAGGCCAGAGCTGCACTCTTTAACTGTTGAAGAGAACATTGAGATTTGAATGCTGGAAGAACAGTATAATTAACATCAATTGGACCAGGGCTCCAGGGTGCTGGAGGGACATAATTTTCATGAAATTTATCATGCTTTACGTTAAGTATGACTAGCTGGATGTTAATATCTCTAATTACTTGAATGAGTTTATCAATATAATAATCAGAGGGTTCTAGGTCTTCATGCAAATTTATGAATCTGATTATTTTAGTTTTAAGTGGGGAATTTCTATTTACTTTTATAGTTTTGATAATAATGCAACACATACGCATTTTATTCTATCTGCGAGAGATAACAGGTTGGATTCTTGCCTGAGAAGGTGAAGCTTTGTCCACATAGGGGCACCAGTAATTAATCTCATAGCATTATTTTGAATAACTTCAAGTGAAGACAGAAAATTTGAAGGGAGGGAAATGAGAGCAGGGAAAGCGTACTCAACCTGTGATCTTAAAGCTTGCACATTGAATAGTCTCAATAAATGAGAAGAGACTCCTTTTTTAAAGTAGTTATTTTTTTCATTGCAGAATACCGAGAGTTAACTTTATGTCTAAGTAATTTAACCTGTGTATGAGGGAGAAACTTATGGTTAATATTGACACCAAGGTAAATGAAATTTTGAACCCACTCAATGGGGTTGATGCCAATAAGAAGAGCGGGAGGAGGCTCAACATACTTAATAGCCATAGCCTTAGTTTTAAGGGGGTTAATTTTCAAACCTAGTTCATTACATTCATGAACAATGGCATTAAGGGCTCTTTGCATTTTTTGAGACTGAAATTGAAAACGAACAGTGTGTGGACATACAATACAGATATCATCTGTATATATGAACACCTCTATTCCTTTGGGGAGTTCTATTAACAATAAGTTTTCAACGAGAACATTAAATAGGAATGGGCTTAATATTCCCCCTTGTGGAGTGCCATTCTCCAGGGGGACGAAAGGTGAAGTAGCACCTTGGAAAGTGACTCTAGCCTCCCGGCCCTGAGTGTACTCTTGGACCCAGGACAGCAGGTGACTTCCAACTCTCTTGCGTACAAGAGAGAAGAGTATTGCGGCCGAACTGGCAAGTTCAAAATCCTTCTCAAGGTCCAGGAAGACCACAAGTGAATGTGACTCATTAATGGTGGCCATAAGGTCTGTAATACATTCATGAGTGCCTATACCATCAGTGAATGCATACAGCCTATGGTGTAGTTTACCAATCTTCCATTTAAGTCGGTTAAGGACCATACGTTCTGCAACCTTCTCCGTACAAGTGATCAGAGCTATAGGCCTGTAGGCGTTTTCCTCTTTTGGTTTGGGAACAGGTTGAGTATCCTGCTGTCTCCAGAGCCGAGGTCTAACCCTTTCAACATGGGTTTTATTTATGAGTTATAGGTATATCTCCTTTGGTGGGTCACCCATGCGTTTAAGCATGCAGTAGGTGATAAGGTCTGTTCCTGGGGCTGTGTCTTTTGTCTTAGAAAGGGCAACATTGAGTTCATCCATGGTATACAGTGCATCAGTATCATCCGATATGTTGCAAGCTGCAGTGACCATGTTTATCCTAATAGCGTAAAGGACCCCTTGTCTATGTCTGGCCTCAGGAGCGAGGTTATCAGATTTAGATCGGTTGGCAAACTCTTGTGCCAGTCGTAGTGCCTGAGCTGGAGGATCTGGGTGTGACACCCTTACGGTTGGTCTCTTACCAGAGACTTTATTGAACCAGCCCCAGATCTTTTTCAAAGGAGTGGTGGCATTAACCTCGGCACATCAATCGTACCATTTTTCATTTTTAACTTCTGTCGCCACCTGGGCAGTGTTGTGCCACTGCAACAAGGTTTTGATGAAGGGCATCAGTGTTGTGTCTTTGGAAGAGTTTTCTTATACGATTGAGTCGCTTATTCATGGCTTTAATCCTGGAATTATAGTACCATGAGTCCTTATGATCGTTAGAAAAGGATTTTTTCTTTGGCATAGAGGATGCTGCAGCCTCAGTTAGTTGTTCACTGAGTGATAGAAGAATATTATCAGCGTCTCCCGGATGTTCAGCAGAATATCTTTCAGCCCATGAAGTCATGTGCTGCTCAAAGAGATCCCATTTGGCAAAATCAGGGTTCCATCTCCTCGGAGGAGTGGGAGGGTCCGGCAATTTCTCCAACTGAAGAGAGAAAATAGTGCTATAGTGATCACTCGTGAGAACAGGATGCAAGTCCCCGGAGGAGTTGTTGCATAAGTCTTGGAAGACGAATGTAAGATCCAGACATCCCCCAGCAATATGAGTGGGCATGTCTACATTATTGAGGAGTTTCACGCCTGGAAAATCCTCAAGTAGAGAATAGAGATGCTCTCCGGTGGCATTGGTGGGGGAGGTAGACTTAAGGAAGGGATGGTGGCCATTAAAGTCACCTGAGAAGACGGTACTCTGTGTCTCGGCATCCGCAAAAAGTGGATTAGCATCAATATCACTTGCAGGGCTTTTGTAGATATTATGCATTGTTAGTGTAGTGTTTAAAAGGGTAATTTGTACACTAAGTGTCTCTGCTTCATGACAGTCAATATCAGTAATTCTTTGGGAGGGAATTGTATTTTTTTATTAATGTTAGCAAGCCACGACTAGTGTCAGTGAAGTGAGTTCTGTGTACCTTGTAATTTGCAAATTTGAAAGTGTTGTGTTATCTCAGTAGTGTTTCCTGCAAGAGGATGATTTCCGGCTTCTGTATGGCTACCTGAGACTGCAGAATAGCGTACTTCGGCCTAATTCCTAAAATGTTCCATTGTAATACATTGATATAGTTATTCTCCTGTGGTAAAGGGGAAGGGGGTAAATTCACATCACTGTCAGAGTCTGAGAAAATTAAGAGGAGAGAGAATGAGCAAGTGTGTCAACGATGAACCTGATTGCAGACTTCAGGGTTTCATCGACAACTAAATTGGGGAAGAATTTCTGTATAAAGGAGATGGTGGCTGGCTTCAGGAAACTAGGTTGCAGGAAAAAGTTAAGGATAGGATGGGATAGAGGAGATAGTGAGGCTGGTGAAGGAGTGTTTTGTTTAGGAAATGGAGGATAGTGAATGTTGGAGGAAGTACTAGGGGGAGGAGGGGTGGGATCGAGAGATGTTGAGGGTTGGGGGGTATATAGATTACTTCTGAAGGAGTAAGGGGGTGTTGTTTAGGAGCAGGATTGTGTTGAGGTTTAGGGGGAGGGGTAGGTCTGGGGGATCTTGGTGATTTGGGTGGTCTCTGAGGTTTTGGTAGGGAGGCAGGGGCAGGGGCTTCAAACAGGGAAGCAGGTTGTGAAGAAGGGGTTGTTTGTTTGGGAGTAGTTTGGTGGTCTTTGGTTTGATAGCATTTTTAAGGGCAGCACCATAGGAGGGGTAGGTTTGGGGCGGAGGCCTGGGTAGAGGGTTAGTAGGAGCAGGATGTTATTGTTGTTGGGAAGGGTGGTTTAGGATGGAGCCAGCCGCGTCAGAGTTCGGGGGGTTTTGGCCCCTCCTCGCATATTCTCTCCTGAGTCTCTCAGGGCAACGTTTATTCCACGAATGATGTGGTTGCCTACAGTGAGGGCAACGTGGATCAGTTGGTTCATCTGCCTTATATTTAGTAAGGCAGGTGGAGGTATCATGTCTCTTCAAGCAGATACCGCACACAGGATGGGCAGCATGGCAGTTATTTTTATGGTAACCATATCTCTGGCACCTGTGACATCTGAGGAGGGGAGGGTTATAGTCCTTTAAACCTAAATTTTCCCCAGATACCTAAGTCTACACGTTCAGGAGGGGGGCCCACAAAAGTACATTTTACTTTATTTGAAACACCCCCATCCTTAGGGGTGCACCTTTCTGCTTTGACAATAGAAGGGTGTTTCAGCAAATGGTCAGTGTCATACTTGTAAGAGTATCCGCAGACTACATAGATTCTGCGTAGTTGGGAGGGGTCAAGTTTAACAAGAGACTCGATAGAACTTAAAATGTCGTTTGCTGCCGTGTCATGAGGAGAGAGAATCATGTCACCCTCCAAATTTGGTTTGACAGTGATGTTTATATGGGGATATGTTTTTCTCTATCCCCACGACCTGGGCATACGCACTACACTGGGGTGTGCTGATTGCTTTAAATTTAAAGAGTGCAGGAGTAGGAGGGGAAGGAACCTTAGGTTTCTTACCTTTTTTGTCTACATTGATCCAGGGATGTTTATTAGTATCAGCTGGATCTTCGTTGATGTTATTTGAAGTGGATTCCCCATCTTGAGTGCGGGAAGTGGTGTTCCTTGATAGGGTGGCAGGAAGTTCATCATCAGTGTTGTCAAGATGAAGATTGAGTGAGAGGTTCTCATTTCCAGAGGAGGTTTGATTTGGCTTCTTAGCAGCCTGGAGGTCGGGTTGAGGAGACGAGGGGGGGCCACGTTTCCGTGTTGAGAGAGGGAGAGAGGTATTGTCATCGATGTCTTCAATGTTCATATCATCATCAGTTTCACTATCCTGGACGGTCGAAGGGTCATCCTTTGAGCTGATATTTTCTATTTCTTGAAGTTGACTGTAAGAAGGAATAACGGGCTCCCCACTGTCAGGGATATTCACAGTGGGGGGATAGGTTAGATCGTCATGCCCTTCCATGAACGACGGGGAGTGAAATTATGGTAGCAAAATCCGTAGACGTGCGCACTTTAGCACTTCCGAAACAAGGTATGAAAACCCTTAGACTTTAGCAAAAATAAGTGTAATTCCGTTGCCAATACACTGAGGAGCTCCCGCTCAGACGTCTGACTGTAATGGGAGTTGCAGAGAGACTGTGACATCTGATCATGCATCGATTTCATTATTAGTGAAGACTGAGCAGCATGGTACTGATGTATCATACTTATGTAAGATTTATATGAAATTTCAAGCAAACTGGAATGGTATTTTGCATGATCTTTCGGGCTTTAATTGGTCATAATTGTGTAGTAGTGCTGATCCTGTTGTCCGTTTGAATGAGAATCTAGTCTACATAATGATAGGCATATCCCTTCTTGTGTGCTAAGGTACCGTGTGAAGGACACACCATGGTTCAATGATGATTGCAGACGTGGTTTTTTGGAGAAGCAGGAGGCCTATCATCTTTGGAAGAGTAACAGATCAGATTTGACCTGGAATAACTATATTCAGCTATGAGCTTTTGCTCAGAGAGTTTATGCTTCAACTAAAAACGAATACAATCTAACCATAAAAGAAACCCCTTCTGCTACTACCCAGGAGCGTAAGTGGTGGACTACCCTTAAATTTGCACTTTTTGATGTAGATGCAACAGTTCCTCCTTTACTTAAACCAGATGGTTTAATCACTCACTGTCCAAATGCAAAGGCAACCCTTATGGCTGATGTGTTTGACAGTAAGCAGAGTAAATAGAATCTTGGACTTTCTCATTCCTGTTTTCCTGAGGCTAAACTAACTGGTTTAGCTTTTCGATCTCGTGAAATTAAAGCTCTCTTGGTGACCTTCGATGCTAATGGAGGTTTAGACCCAAATGGTATTTTTCCTTTGTTTTTATAAAGACTGCAGATTTCTTTGCTCCAAAGTTATGTTATTTTGTACAAGTTAGCAAGAAGAAAAGCTACTCCACTATGTAAATGTGTTTGTGGTAGATCAAGTCCAACTAATTACCACGCAATTTCCATAACTTCCATATTATCTAAAGTTTTTGAACATGTTTGGCAAAACTTCTTAATAGGTTTGCAGAAGGTAATCATCTGTTCCCTAGTTTGCAAGTTGGTTTTCGTAAAAGCCTTGGAGCATGTGATGCCCTTCTTACAATCTCCAATGCTGTACAGAAATCCCTTGATTGCGGTCAGGAAGTTCGTATGATTGACCCTGCTAATCATGAGGCCCTTGTTTTCAAACTTAAACGTTTGTGAGTGGTTGGGTCGTTTCTTAGCATTATTATTGAATTTTTAAGTAATAGATCTCAAAGAGTTGTTGTTGATGGGCACCATGTGAGTATAGGAATGTGATATCTGATGTTCTGCAGGGTAGTGTTCTTGGCCCATTAATTTTCATACAATATACACATGACATGTGGTTTGGCCTGGATAACAAGCTTTTGCGTATACAGATGATGCTACTCTCTTTGCATCAATTCCATCTCCTGAATGTAGATCCAAGGTTGCTGAATGCCTTAATAGAGATCTCGTTAAAATTAGTGCATGGTGCAAATTACGGAGTATGAAGTTAAATCCTAACAAAACTCAATGTATGATTGTAAGTAGGTCAAAGACAGTGGCTCCTCAACATCTGGATCTCAGCATTGATAATGTTTCTTTAACTTTGTATGGCTTAGAATTTTCGATGTGATTATCGACAACACATTTACTTTTGAGAAACACATTAGGTCTGTGCCAACAGTTTCACAAAATATTGGCTTATCGAGAAAGTCTTTTAAAATTTTCGGTGATCAATCTATTCTGAAGAAGTGTTTTGATTCTGTCCAATATTGTTCTCCGGTCTGGTCTTCAGCTGCTGATTATCATCTTAATTTGTTGGACAGGAACTAACGGTCCATTAAATTTCTTATTCCTGATCTAGATATTAATCTTTGGCACTGTCGTTCAGTTTGTTCATTATGCATGTTGCATAAGATTTTTCATAATTCT
Source organism: Palaemon carinicauda (assembly GCF_036898095.1). Taxonomy (NCBI): domain Eukaryota; kingdom Metazoa; phylum Arthropoda; class Malacostraca; order Decapoda; family Palaemonidae; genus Palaemon; species Palaemon carinicauda. The sequence goes on from NC_090729.1 coordinate 97,364,365, forward strand.
CACCATCCTTTGCGTTCAGATCTTCCTGGATAGTTCCATCCTGTTTATAATACTAGGCATGCAGTTAATTCTAATAGCCAGGCCTTCTTCATCATGAAGCTCAATACTACACAGTATTTTAGAAGTTTTATTCCAGGTTTGACCAAGTTGTGGAGTGATCTTCCTAATCGAGTAGTTGAATCAGTGGAACTTCAAAAGTTCAAACTTGCAGCAAATGTTTTTATGTTGAACAGGCTGACATAAGTCTCTTTATAGTCTATATATGAATTATCTGTTTTAATGTTAATGTTTTTTAAGATATTTTATTTAAATTTTTCATTACTTCATATATTGTTTATTTATTTCCTTGTTTCCTTATCTCACTGGGCTATTTATAGCATCTTGCTTTTCCACCTAGGGTTGTACCTTGGCTAGTAATGATGATAATAATAATAATAGTGATAATAATATATATATATATATATATATATATATATATATATATATATATATATATATATATATATATATATATATATATGTGTGTGTGTGTGTGTGTGTGTGTGTGTGTACATACAGTTAACTCCCCGTTAACACGAGGGTTATGTTTCTGGAGAGGATGTGTTAACGGAACATAATTTCTTCATGTAAATAATGGTAATAGTGGGGTGTTACGTTCCTAGACATTGGGAAAGTCTGTCCATTTTGGGATTTTGTTACTATGAAACTTGAACAAACATATTATTAATATATTTGAAGGTCACAGACACAATGAAAACAAAAACACATCCTTACTCTACTTGTATTTATTTTAGAGTAAAATATGTTATTATCCATATGCATTCACACTATGACACATTAGCCTACTCATGTCACCACTGTCGGCTGGGCTGTTGCTTGCCTCGCTCCCTTTCCCCTTCTCACCCCTGTGCTCTCTCTCTCTCTCTCTCTCTCTCTCTCTCTCTCTCTCTCTCTCTCTCTCTCTCTCTCTCTCTCTCTCTCTCTCTCTCTCTCTCTCTCTCATGTTATTCTTTATAAACAAAACTATTGTATGCACGAATGCATAATCCTATTGCATATGCATATCAAACACATTCGCGATTTATTTTTCTTTTCGGTAAATAAATAACATATCGTAACATACTTTCCTTTTAATCTAAAGATTATTTATTTGAGAACATATTTAGGTTAAAAATCACATTGAACTCTACTGTGTGGTAGGTACGAACTCACAATGCTACTACGTATGCATAACAAACATATTAGCGATTTATTTATTTTTCATTTTGGTAATTATATAAAAGATCGTAACATTTTAAATTTTAGCCTAATGTATATTTATTTACAGTTAATTTTATATCTATAAGTACATATTAAAATTAAAGAAGAAATGAATATTACTTTCTGGTATGTACAAATGCCCAATGCTACTAGGCATATCAAACTCAATAGTGCTTTATATTTCTTTTATTTCGATAAAGAAAATAACATATCGCAACATATTTTTTACATTTTAATGTCATGCTTGTTTATTTACAATTAACTTTATTTCATGGTTTTCTTACTTTTCGTTTTAAGCTATTATTGTTATTTCTCATATGAATACGCTCTCTCTCTCTCTCTCTCTCTCTCTCTCTCTCTCTCTCTCTCTCTCTCTCTCTCTCTCTAGAACGTGTCAGATCAAGTCCAACTAATTACCACCCAATGTCCATAGCTTCCATATTATCTAAAGTTATCTTGTACTATGCTTAAATCTATGTTCGATTGTATGCAGGGATTAAGACGTCATTCGATTACTTCAGCTGATATGTAGCCTAATAGCCAACAACATAATGTATATGTGTAATAAATGAAATAATTGTTATTACATGTTTAAAACACATGACGTAATATGTCATTTTGGATGAAGATGCTAGCCGTGAGATTTGCTGTAGTCATGTAAAATCATAAACAGGATGCACTATGCAGCCTCGGCAATGTAACATTTTTCTTAAACGTCAACACCAATGCATCAGTGTGTGAAAGATTGTGACGTCGCCGGATGCAGGTGTCTTCCAAGAAAGAATGGAAGTTTCCACATTGTGTTTAAAATGCTACGTCAACTAAGCATACGATATCTGTGATATCGATAATTTAATCAGTTCATATCTATACTTCACCTGAATTGGTCATCCGACCAAAACCAGCTCCACTCCTATGATGGAGATGTTTAACTCTGTTGTTTTTAGAGAATAAATACTTTTAAAGCTAATAAGATGAACTTCGTTATCCACCCTTAACATCTTAAAACAACACATACGTAAGTTACATAAAATCTTGAATCTACACGAGAGGAACTCATCTTAAGAGCTGGCTAACCTCTTCAGTGCACACATGAAAACAAATAAAATACATGAATAAACAACTGTATTTACTCTTCACTAGACCAGCTTCGTAAGATAGCTCCCCCAAAAAAGATTATTCATTCCAGACCTGAATCCATCAATTCAGCCACGTTATCTTTACCTGATATATGCTTTACATTAATACAGTACTGTTGCAAACATAATGACCACTTTGTTAACCTTTGATTATTATTTTTCTTCTTATTGGCAAAAGTTAAAGGATTATGATCCGAATACACTGTAAGCTCTTCATTTTGTGGTCGATTCACATAGACCTCAATCATGTTTATCGCTGGGACTAATGCTAGTGGTTCTTTTTCAACTGGTGAGTAGAATCGCTGATGCTTCTTTAGCTTTGACAACATGAAGCAAGCATGGTGAAGAATTCCTTCTTCGTCTTCTTGCAATAAGATAGCTCCAATCCCATTATCTGACGCAACCACTTGGATGAGGAATTTCTTGTTAAAATCAGGTGCTCTCAGTATCGGTTTCAAAGTTAATATGGCCTTTATCCAGTTGAAGGATTCCTGGCGCTTGCTGGTCCATACAAATTTTTTCTTGGGGCTAGTCAAATCCGTCAAGGGATCGACTACAGCCGAAAAGTTTGGGCAAACACGTCGTTAGAATCCTGCCATCCTAAAAAGTGATGTAACTGCTTCCTCGTTGTGGGAGGTGATGCTTTCCTTATTCCTTCTATGTTAGCGGCTACCGAGGCGATTAGTTCTCTTCCTACTTCAAATCCCAAGTACCGAACTGTTGCCTCTCCAAATTTGCTCTTCTCCAGGTTAATTGTCAGGTATGCTCCTCGCAACTTTCAAAATACCTTCTTCAGGATTCGGAGATATTCTTCCCAGGTTAATGAATATACCACAATATCGTTGAGATATACGCCTACTCCTTCTATTGATCCTAGAAGGCTATCCATCACACGTTGAAAAGTAGCGGAGGCATTCATAAGACCAAATTGCATGATGGTGTATTGATATATTGATATAACCCAAACGAGGATATAAAAGCTAATAACAATTTTGTATTGTCGTCCAAAGGAATTTGATAATAGCCTTTCAACAAGTCGATCTTGGAGACGAACCTCGCTTATCCGATATTGTCAAGTAGTTGGTCGATGAGCGGCAATGGATAATTATCGGCCACGCTGATCGAGTTTAACTTTCGGTAGTCCGTAACATCCTAAAAGATCCGTCCGGTTTATTCACGAGCAAGCAGGGAGAACTGTAAGGGCTAGAACTTTGTTCGCCTCATTCGTTTTGTAACAAATAGTCCACTTCTTTTCTCATGACTTTTCGGTGATACAGCAACAGTCGATAAGCTTGTTGTTTAAACGGTCTTTCCATTCTTTTAAGGTGTATCTTATGCTTCGTCAGGGTGGTTCGTTTCGGGACGTCCAAGACAATATCAGGGAAACTTCTAATTAATCGGCTTAATGCCTCTTGTTGCTCCTGGTCCAAATGAGTTAATTTCTCTTCCGAGTTCCAAATCATTGAGAAGTTATTCACTGTGGTTACCACCCCTACCTCATCTGTCGTTGTCTTCCGTGGATGGTATGGTATGCGCCATACACACCTGTGAAACTTCGGTCGGGTTTCAGTAGGTTAACGTGTACTTTCCTCTGACTTTTCCTTCTTCTTGGGGTTTCGATAATGTAGGTCAGGTCTCTGATCTTCTCCAAAATCTTGAATGGTCCTTGGAACTTGTTGATGAGTGGGAATCTCAATATCGGCAAGAACACCAATCCTTTTGTCCTACCGAAAACTGTTTGTCCTTACTTTTCATATACTTCATTTTTCCTTGACTCGTCATAAGGTTTTCTTGGGGAAATTTCCTTTCCTCGCAGATCCTTTTCGGTAACATATTTTTCAAAGTTTGATGACACCTCGGGTCTGCGGGTGATGAGCATTTGATAGTTGTTGTTTCACATCCAACAGTTTCATTACATCCTGAAATAATTTTGACGTGAAATTCGTTCCTCGCTCACTTCGAACGATTTCCGGAATACCAGGCTTAGTAAAAAAAAGTCTAGTAACTTCTTGGCGATTAAATGGGCACTGATGTTCCTGACGGGTATGGCTTCTGGGTATCTCGTCACTGGACACATCAAGGTTAACATATATTTGTGACTGTTTTCGTCCTTGGTAAAGGTCACACAATGTCGATCATTACCTTGCTGAAGGGTTCTCCTCGGACTTCTATCGGGTGTAAGGGAGCTTTCTTAATGTATTCGTTCAACTTTCCAGCCATTTGACATACGTGACATGCATGGCAAAACTGGCACACATCCATATGCATGCCAGGCCAGAAAAAGTGTTTCATAATCTTCTCTTTCGTCTTCCTTATCTCCATATGTCCCGTCTCATGCGCTACGTCGATCACATGTCTTCTCAACGGTGCGGGAACTAATCTCTGACAATGTATCCCCCATTCAGCATTCCCAATGATATCAGCGGGTCTATGCTTTCTCATAAGCAACCCATCCTTAAGGTAATAAGAGGTGGGAAACTGCTGTTCCTCGGTCTCGTCCACTACTCGGTACAATAACTCTGTTAACGGTTCATCCTTCCGTTGCAATCCTATCAGCCTTTTCCCACTCACTTGTCTTACTTCTAACGCTGAGTTTTCTATTTCTTTTTTGTCATCTTGTTCACTCTTTGGTCGTTCCTCTTCGCTCGGGCATACTCGGGAGTTCTCCTCTTGCGTACCATCAAGGGAATCCTCTTCTTTGGAAAACAAATCCTCCTTCGATTTCTTTTTCGTCTTCAGCAGCCACTTTCTTCGTCATACTCCTAGTCGTCACACAACTGTGAAACAGATACAGGTAATCCTTCTTGAGTTCAGTCGTAGGACTATACTTCAATGGTTTCTCCAATACAAAAGGACAAGGCACAAACGGCACTCCACCAACCTCATTACCCAGAAGGATGTCTACTCCTTCGACAGCCAATGAATCACTTACCGCAAAATCAAAATTACCTGTCACCAATTTACATGACAGTTTAAAATGGCAAATAGGGGTAACCTCTTCACCTCCTGTTCCCTTCAAAATAATGGAGTGTCCTGTGAGAGACTGTTCCACCAACGGGTATACTCCTCGTACCACCTCACTACGGTTACAACCTGTGACGCGCAATATCCTGACCGGGGTTTACTCACTTCCGTTTATTGCTGCTAACATACCTTCCTGATATATGGATTAAAGGTATCCACGCTGTTTGGGTTTGTCCTGTTCGTTGTGTAAACATTGGCTGGTTTATTTTCCTCTTCGACCTTTCCCGATTGTTTCTTTGTCTTCGCATTCTGTGAAATCGAATTATCCTTAATCACTTGGGTGACTGCTTCTTGTTGATTCGACCAACATTCCTTACTAATATGGCCTCTGTTGCCACACTTAAAACAGACAATATTATCCTTCTGCACGTCTTTCACGATACTTGAAGGAGGAGGATTCGACGATTGTTGTTGTGGTACTATCGCATTCTGCTTAGGAACAGTATCGGTGCTACTTCCACTGTAAATGTTGAACTTGTTCACGTAGTTATTACTTAACTGGTTCCCATGATTCGGCGAATACTTGACACTTTGTCGGAGCGGCGGGTGAAACTTCATGCCTGAGGAGTGTTTAAGACATAATATAATCTTCACTCAGCGAAGCTACTTTATCAAGTTTTACACCTCTCTCTCTCTCAAGTACATTTGAATATGTTCAAGAATTCCTCGTAAATACTGTTTTAGTATTATCAATTCTTCTAAATCAGCCATCTCCCTCACGTTAGCAGCCTCTCTCCAACTCTTAAAACATCGTCGTACCTTATAAGCGTACTCAAGGAAAGTCATTTTCTCGTCCTTCCTCAAATTTTGAAACCTTTCATTTCAATATTCAGGGGTCATCTGATACACTTGCAGCATGCTTCTATTCACTTCTTGATACTCCCTCCTCTGGTCCTGAGATAAAAATAAGTAAGCACTGCGTCCTTTCCCAAACAGTACACTCTGCAATAACACAGGCCATTTATCTTTGGGTCTTTGCATCGACGATGCGACAGTTTCGGAATGATTGAAGAATTCCTCCGGAGCTTCTTCTGTGAACCTTGGCATTAACCTCCGGGCATTCGCCACATTAAACACTGGATCGTGCACAGCGGGGGTCACCTCTCTCTGCATTGCCAACTGTGCATGGGTGTTCAACAGTTCCAACTCCCTTGCATGTCATGCAATGTCTCTAGCCTCTTCCTTCTTTTCTTCTCGTTCGCTCTTTTTCTTCCATCCTCCTCGCATATCTTGTGATCTCTCTGGCTTCTTCCCTTCCTTTTCCTTCTCGTTCTGCCTCTCTTTCTTCCTGTCTTGCTTCCAGTTCCTTTGCACATCGTGCTTCTTCTTTCTCTTCCGCCATCATCTTCAACTTAATCAAATTATCCTCCGCTGCAATTTGACGAATCTCAGCCTCAACATCCCTCTCTGCTTTCATGCCTTCAGTTTTTGGGTCAATTAGTCCTTCGCTAAAAATTCTTCCTCAGTGTCCTCCATCAGTTCATGAGCTTCTGCAATATTTTCTTTCGACAACTTTCCCGAGTTTATGAATGCTTCTAAGGCTAGATACTTGATTTAGGTTTTAATCATTCCACTCGTTGCATGGCCACCACAGGCCATTAAAAAATGGAGAGCCACTGAGCTTTAGTTACATTAGCTTCTGACAGTTCCTGAACATTTGGGTTATTCAAAAACTCTTGGATATTAAACTGTGCCATCTTGTAATTTAACAATATTTAATACCTCTCCAAAAATATATATCCTAACAATACACAAAATCCTATCAACACTAAATTGTTCAAAACCTTTACACAAAACAGTCCCTGTTATCACCAATATTTAAAACAGACTCGCTTGATCCGAAGGGTCTGGGCACCGAAAAAAATATATTATATGATGGTCCCTTGTGTGGGAACCAAACATATAATATTACAGATTATGTAAGGCTTTGTGACAAAAATATGAGATAAAAAGTTCTAATTCTTAAAAATAACGTAAATTTACATATACTGACATGAATGAAGAATACAATGAGATTAACGCCGAAAGTCTTACATAAATTTACATACAAATCTTAAATCTACACAAGAGGAACTCATCTTGAGAGCTGGCTAATCTTTTCAATGCACATACAAAACGACCAAGGGAAAGGCCCGTGCCAACAGGAAGTGCTGCCGTTAATACAGTACATACAAAAACATAGATAAAATAGATAAAATACATGAATTGACTTCTGTATCTACTCTACACTAGACTGGCCTCACAAGAATATATATATATTTATATATATATATATATATATATATACATATATATATATATATATATATATATATTATTTATAGAATTTATAGATAAATAGATAGGTTGGGCAGGGTACCAGCCGCTCAGTGAGATACTACAGCTAAAGAGTTTTTGAGTCCTTAACTAACCAGATAGTACTACATTGGATCCCTCTCTGGTTACGAATCATTTTTACTTTGTCTATACATATACCAATTAGTCTGGCGTATTCTTTACATGTTCTCCTCTTTCTTAATACCACTAACAACTTTAGGATAACCGAAAAATTCTTCTTCACGCAAGATGTTAACTACAGCACAGTAATTGTTCATTGGCTACTTTGCACTTGGTAAGGGTAGAAGAGACTCTTTAGCTATGGTGAGCAGTTCTTCCAGTAGAAGGACAGTCCAAAATCAAACTATTGTTCTCTAGTCTTTTGTAATACCATAGCTTCTCTACTATGGTCGTCTATTGCCTTGGATTAGAGTTTTCTTGCTTGAAAGTACACTTGTGCACACTATTCAATCTGGTTTCTTATTTTCTTTTCACAATGGGGTATTCGTATAGCATCCTGCCTTTCCAACAATGGTTGTAACTTATCTAGTTATGTGATTATAATTATGTATATACAGTTCCTCTTTACATTTTTTTTTATTTCACAGAGTTTGGTGATGATGATAGTGATGATGAATCAACTGGTACAAGGTTAGTGGTGTTTATATATTGATAAAGTTATTTTACAAATTAGTGTAGACCTAGTAGTAATAGTTTTTTGGGCTCAAGCCATGTCGTCCTGATGGAAGTTCCTCTAAGTAGCTTCCTAAGGGATATATGTACTACAGTGATATTCCCAGAGAATTTTACCTTTAGGTCTCCAGAGTTCTAACTCCTGGCGTGAATATCCTTAAATTTTCTCTCAAGGATATCGCATAATATCAGAGGACGTATTCTTGACACGCCACATAGCAATATGCACCCCTAATAGCGTTTACGCTTCGAGGGGGAAAGTGGCAGAATAGAGGGGGAGCCGTATCAAGGTTACCCTAGTTCTTATACTACTATTGAGTATCACAATAGCGCCATATCCAAGAGGGCGGACATTCCTAATTTTGTAGCGAATTCGCACGGTGGGGTTCCCTGTTGATCTGACATTTCGATCGATTTTCAAGGATTATTATTATGCAATCTCCAGCTTCTTTCGCCTCAATAAAGTTGAGTATTGAATCTTTACAATATGTGTATTTTAGTTCCTCTCTCACAGTGAAATTAGAGTAATTTATTGTGATTAGGAGCTAGGCCTGTTACCGGAAGCGCCATGGGCGCTGCCGTTCGTTGGGCTTGTGTTATTTAGTTAATAGAATGACATTCCCAGTTTTAGATAGCATTAATTTAATTATGAAAGCTATTTAGGCATTTTATACTTGTAAAGATATTTATATGCATAATTTTCCTTTTTCTGTGTCATTCGTATATGTCAGAGTTTCGGTGATATTTGTAACAGAGATCTCGCCTTGCCTAGGTAACCTAACGTAGGCAACATATACTTTCGACATTTGCCCGGTTACCCTCGTGTATTGGTTATCAATTCATTGGAGATTGTATCTCCTAGAATTATTATATAACCGATGCTCGTCTCTAATAGAGATTAAGGGTAATCTCTCTTCCCTCTGAGTGTAGCCTTAGGCTACAACCCTAATGGGTCGGCCTTGAATTTTTAATTCAGGCATGACTAGCTTAGGATTTTCTGTCTCGTCCCTTAACAGTAGATGGCAAGTTTTGGGATTCGATCAGAACCTCAGAGTATTTAGTCTTGTGTCGGCAGTCGGCCGGCAGGGTGAATAGTCATTCCCCTGCCGGCATAGGAGGCTAGCCCTCCCTAGGCTACACCTGAAGTGGTTGTATGATGCCGCCACCTTCTCCCTGTGGCCTAGTAGACTAGTCCTATGCTCGCAGACCCTAGGCTGAAGAGAAGTATACTTCTGAGGCCTAGGATGGCGTGGCACTGGAACTCCGTTTCTCCCTTGTTGAGAGAAGGCGGCACTGTTGCTGTCCCCTTAACTGTATTGGCACACCCTAGGCTGGAGAATAGAAGATTTTCCTGCCGCCTGGGATGGCGCCGATACTTGAAACAGAGTTTCTCCAAGGTGTTTAGGTCCGGCAACATTGCTGGCTCCTATCCCACCTCATATAGGACCCTTTTCCTCCCCCTCTGTTCTTTTATGATGGCCGAGCCATTGTCTTTCTTGAGCCGGCGTCCTGCAACCTTACCATTGCCGGTGGGTTGCCGGGGCCAGCCAGACTCCCTTTCTTCACCCGTTGTCCAGCTGCAGGCAGCCATGACAACTGCCGGCGGCCATGTTGGATGCGGACGACCATGTGTCTTCCAAACTGTCGGCAGCTATGACGGCTGCCGGCGGCGATACATGCTGCTGGTATCCATGTCATTTGTTGGCAGCCATGATGGTTGTGAGTGGGAAGTCCCTTCTGTCACCAAGGTTCTTCAGTTCGCCTTTGGACTTCTAGCCACAAGTTCTGTTGTCGTAGTACCGATGGCCAGGCCGGCACTGATAGGTGCTGACTCAGCCGGCAGCACCCCGACTGTACTAGTGCTGCCATAGGCTAGCCTGCCGGTGGTGTATCGGCGGGACCTTGCCGGTGATGGTACTGTGGCTGGATGAAAGCCTGAATGTTATATTCTCCCCTTCCAATTGAACCTTCTTTCTAGAGAGAGGCAGTAAAATTAGACTTTATATCCTTAATTACTGTATACATACGCAGTAATAGGTAGCCCTCACTCCATGCTATCTCTCTCTTTTAGCTAGCATGCTGGATGTGCCGGCAAGAAGTAGCTATGCCGGCGACATGCCTGGGTGAACTACAGTACAGTGAACCCTCGTTTATCGCGGTAGATAGGTTCCAGACGCGGGCGCGATAGGTGAAAATCCGCGAAGTAGTGACATCATATTTACCTATTTATTTAACATGTATATTCGGACTTTTAAAACCTTCCCTTGTACGTAGTACTGTTAACAAACCACCCTTTAATGTACAGAACACTTAATGCATGTACTACAGCACCCTAAACTAAAACAGGCACAAATATTAAAGGCGATTTTATATCATGCGTTTCCTAAACACCTAAAAAGCACGATAAAAAATGGCAACCAATGTTTTGTTTACGTTCATCTCTGATCATAATGAAGAAACAAACTCATTTAGTGTACACATATATGTATAGGTTAGTTTTTGCATCGATTATATTGATCATACAGTACTGTATGTTGATTTTTTTATTACCAATGTTTTAGTTTACGTATTTTTCTTAGGACTACCAAATGAAATCTTTTTCTTTATGACGCCGCCTGAAACGACGGCGTGTACGCTCAGTAAACAACCACGCTCAGAACAAACAAGGCATTTAACGCGCATGATGATAGTGATAAATAATGATACAGTACATACAGTATTTACAGTAAAAGCATTTACAAAATATGTTACCTTACAAATATAAATTATACAGTATTGTACGTAGCAAAGCAGGAAAACAATTTACGAGAGAGAGAGAGAGAGAGAGAGAGAGAGAGAGAGAGAGAGAGATTGTTTTACGTACGTAAATGTAAATTTTAAACAAAAAAAATATGATAGGTTACAACATGTAGACTTTTAAAACCTTCCCTTTAACTTAATGCATACAGTACGTACATTACTAAACTATAAAACAGGCAGTAAGAATATTAAAGTAAAAAATAAAGATTGTTACTGTACTCACCACGAAAGAAGTTGAAGAAAAACTTGAATGGTGATGGCGATGAATTTGCTGCACAGTAGAAATGATGATGATGAAGCTGATGATGTGTTCTACTGTGCAGTCAATGATAGTATTTTACGTCTCTTCAGACGGAGGTGTCTTTTCCTGGGACACCTCTTCAACTTCTTCCTGGGAAACTTCTTCAATTTCTTCCGAAGGCGTACTAGCAGGAGGAACTGGCTCTTTTTTGCGAGGCTGGAAGAACATTGTGATCGGAAGTTGTTGCCGCTGCTTCTTTTTTCGATCCAAGAGCATCCTGTAGGGAGTCATGATGTCATCGACCTTGTTGGAGAATTGCATCGAGCGAACCATATCCTCGTCCCAATCTTGTAACATTTCTTTCGCCTCCTTGATATGGTTGCAGAACTTGGCAAGCCGTTCTAATGTTAAGCCCGTTTCTTCAACATTTTCTTGGGTCTCTTCCTGGGTATCACTCTCTTCCTCACTTGCCGATTTCGTCAGGTCTTCGAGGTCTGCGTCAGTTAGGGGCTGGGAATGGCAGTCCAACAACTCGTCGACGTCTTCAGTCGTCATGTCGCCAAACCCGTGACCTCCAATTATGGCAGCCAACTGCACAGATTTCCGTATTGCAGAGTGTTGGATTTCCGACGGAGTAAATCCCTTGTCGTCGTAAACAATATCGGGCCACAACTTCTTCCAGCTCGCATTCACGGTTGCAGGTTTCATCTCTTGAAGTGCCTTCTGAATATTCTGCAGGCACGTGGCTATGGTGTACTGCCGCCAGTACGCCTTCAAGTTGAAATCTTCATCCTCGTCATCTTGGGCAGCATCCACACACGCAACGAGGTCCGCCAAGGTATTCTTCGTGTAGAGGGCCTTGAACGCCCTGATAACCCCCTGGTCCATCGGTTGAATTAATGACGTGGTGTTGGGTGGCAGGAACTCAACCTGAATGCCCTCATGTGACAGGTCAGTTGCGTGTCCACCAGCGTTATCCATAAGGAGAAGGATCTTGAATGGCAAGCCCTTCTCTACGAGATATTTGTTGACTTGCGGGATAAAACACTGGTGGAACCAGTTGGAGGTCAGCATCTTCGTAATCCATGCTTTTTGATTATGCATCCAGTACACGGGAAGGAGATTCTTATTTTTATTTTTCAAAGCGCGAGGATTTTTCGACTTATAAATAAGCCCCGGCTTTAACAAAAATCCAGCAGCATTGCCACACATCACGAGGGTAACGCGATCCGTGAATGCCTTAAAGCCAGAGGCTTTGGCTTCCTCTTTGAACAGGAAAGTTCGCGACGGCATTCTCTTCCAAAACAAGCCAGTCTCATCCATATTAAAGACTTGTTCCAGCTTGTATCCACCTTCGGCGATAATATTCTTGAACGTCTGGTTCACGTAAGTTTCAGCAGCGGCAGTGTCAGCGGAAGCAGACTCCCCATGCAGGGAAACGCTTTTCAGGGCGAAGCGTTTCTGAAACTTCGCGAACCATCCTTTGCTTGCGGAAAAACGTTTCTGAGGCTGGGAATCAGTGGATGTCCCTGGTTGAGGATCATCTGCATCATCATCATCTTCAGCATGGTTGCCGTCGTTGTCTTTAGGTTCCTTTGCAGCAAAATTCTCATATAAACTCAAAGCCTTTGTTTGGATGGTGTTCGTATCCAACGCTATGTTCTTCTTCCGGCAGTCGGCAATCCACACAGCTAAAGCACCTTCCATGCGTACGATCGTTTTATTACGCGTTGTAACGACTCGCTTCGCTGATCTGCTAAAGGTGATTGCAGCCGTCTTTCTAATGTTCGCCTCGTCCTTTTTGATATAGCGAACGGTGGATTCGTTGATGCCAAAATGGCGGCCGGCGGCCGCGTAACTTCTACCATCTTTTAACATGTCGAGAAGCGTAACCTTCTCAGCTATCGTCATCATCCTTCGGTGGCGTTTAGGCTCACTACCACCCTTAAGAGAAGCAGAACGCTTGGGAGCCATTACAGTAGGATTTACGTACAGTACTGTAACAAAAAGTTCAACTTAAAAAGGTCGCACACAGCACAGATTAAACTTCACAAACTTAAGAACGTCTACTCAGCGATACGCGGTAAGAGAAAGTGAACGATCCAGCCCCGCGAGAACTTTGATGCTGCGGGTAGAAGATGCGGGCAAAACACCAATCACAGGCTAGATAACAAAACTTGAGTTCTGATTCGTCATCTATCAGCGCTTGAACCAATCACAACCCGTCTTACAGTACTATGATGCGTTGGTTACTCATAGAAGATGCCCCGCGCATACTGAACGTACGTAGATTAAGTACAATACCGTAATAATAATAAATAATGATAATAATACTGTACAGTAATTATAATAATAATAATGATAATAATAATAACAATAATAATTTTATTAACAACAACAACAATAATAATAATAATAACAATAATAATAAAAATTTACGTACGCTATTTTACGCCTCTCTCTCTCTCTCTCTCTCTCTCTCTCTCTCTCTCTCTCTCTCTCTCTCTCTCTCTCGTACGCTTATTCGAAATGTGATTTTTGCAACAAAGAATATTATTGGATGCAGTACTGTACTACGTACGTATACATACAAAAGATTCATGGAAAAGAAGCACATCCATTACAGTACACACCATTCTAATATGGTATGACTGCATCTGATTTGCGTTTCATGTTCGATTTAATTTTACTACGTACTGAATTATCGTATGATCACATTCTCTTTTCGTGTTTTATTTCTTTCTGTGCTGAATTATATATCATATGTAATGCAATGAACAATCAGTAAGAGCAGATATTACTAATTACAGTATTAATGGAAGTACAGGTAACAAAATATCGTATTTGGGGGTCTTCAGATTTCGCGGTATTTTCGAATTTTCCGGAAAATCCGCGATATGTATATATATATGGGTTATGGAAAAACCCCGCGAAGTGGTAAATCCGCGATTGTCGAACCGCGAAGTAGCGAGGGTTCACTGTATATGTTTATATAGGTAGTCAGTATATTTGCAGTATAGGATATACTGCAGATAGAAAAACTACTGTATATATTATACTAGTAGTTATTTCCAATATATCTTGTGTATCCCTACCCAGGTATTTGCTTAGCCCAATCCTATATTGAAATAATATAATTTCTTCAATATTCTGATTAGAAATCAGTTCAGATTACCCTACAATATTAAATATTTTAAGGATTGTGGTGTTACACTCCTAACCCCTAAAGAGTAGAGCCCTTATCATTGAGTCTCCCTGATCAGGAAACTCTATGATTTAATATTGTAAGGGAGGCCACAGCAAATAGGTTAGGTGGGATACACATATATATGTCTCTTTATTTTTCCTAGTCCAGTTGGCGTCATGCCAGCTGGACCGTGCCATCAGATGCTTGCCACAAAGGCAGCACACTGGCTGAACTACATTATATATAATTATACTGTAGCCAGTAATTTGCAACATAGTATCTACTGCAAATAGAAAACTATAGTATGATTATATAGTAGTTATTTCTAACATATCTTGGGTACCCTTGTGCGAGCCTCTGCTGGTACCACTCCTATATTGAAAGAATAGTATTTCTTCAATATTCTGATTAAGAAATCAGTCATCCTTACCCCACTGTATTAAGAATAAAAAGGGACAGTGAATTATACACTTCTCTACCCCTAGGGGGTTAGAACCCTTTTAGTTGGAGTTACCTTGATAGAGGAATCTCCCTATAATTAATACTGAGGGGAGGTAACAGCATTTGCTTGCAGGGGATACACAAGTATGTGTCTCCCACTATCTCTTTATAGCTTACTATCCTAAGCTATTTTGTTAAAAGATGACTTTTATATATTGCTTATCAGTGAGATAATCAATTGTATACTCATTCTGTTTTCCTTCTTTACAGGAGGAACACCAGATTACATGTGTTGCAGTCTTCTGCAAGATCAAGAGTAAGTGTTTTTATTGTCATAATACATGCAGGTATATGCCCCCTGCAATATTATTTCTGAATCCCTACACTATTGGAACCCGCAGGTTTGCAATGTATGTCGGACCTTAATGTCTGAGGGTTTCGAGAATCCCAAGTTGATAGAGACTAGTGATGCAGCTCATTACAAATTACGCAACTGGGTGAGAGGTTTCCAAAAAATCTCTCCGGGACCTTACCTGCCTAATGATAGGATTCGTAAGCTACTATTTCCGAAAGCAAGTAAGGAAATAGTGGTGCCCTAGGCACGATTTACATCTCCCGACGGCCAGATAGCCTTTGGGAAGGAGGGCAGGAAGCGCCCACGGGAAGAAGGGGAGATGGTCGTGTCAGAATTGTTTCCGTGTATGCCGGCTCTAGAGCCATTGACATCGACATCTTCACCTTCTACCCCTCTATTAGATAGAATGGACCAATTATGGGCCCAAGTGAAAAATCTAATAGAAAACTTTCGCAAACAAGACGAAAAGCAGGAAGCGAAATGCAAGATAGAGCCTTGTAAAGCTTCACTCATCGCTCCCCAAGGGTCATACAAATGACCCATAGATCAAGACCTTCCGACATGCTCCAAAACCAATCCCTGGAGGTTTGCAAAGCTGATGCTGATTTTAAACGGCAAACTCTACATCTCGTAGAAGATGGGTGCTGTTCCTTTGGACAAAATCCAGTTTTGGCCAAACTTTGACGCTTTCCCTAATTGTTTCGTTCGACTGAAGTATGTACCAATGTCAAGAAAAGGAACGGAATCGAAGGAGGTCATGATTCTTGACCATGATAAGGCACAGGCTATCCTGTCAAGTAGCCTGAAAAAGGCGGGTTACTCGGTATCGAAGGTATTCACACTAGGTAACAGGCACCCTTCCTTTCTTGCTCCTGCTTCAATTTTATTCCCCTTTAAGGGGAAGGCATTTAAATCTGTTGCCAAGGCAGTGGAGGCAGGTAGACCATGTCATGCACTCGAGGAGTGCAAGCCTCTGTCACTAGCTTTTCCCAGACAGGAGAAGGACTGGAAGGAAGCCCACTTAACCTTTTCAGTAGGAAGACTAGATGAGTATGTCGCCAGTCAACAGTTTAACGAAAATCTCCCTAAATTATCCGAGTTTCTCTTGTATAATCAACAAGAGACAAAGGAGAGACTTGCAGCCTCCCTATCCCTACAAAACTATGTAGAGTTGTGTTCAACTCATCAAGGTACCCCAGACATGCTCATGGTCTTAGCCAAAATGCATATGGCTACCTTAGTAAAAGACCTTTATGCCTTTATGAAGGCTAGGAGAGAGGTGTAGGGAGTTTGTGTTCGCTGCCGCAACAAAGAAAAATGAAACAAGGAAGCTAATATCTTCCAACATCTGGGGTAAAGACCTCTTCCCAGACGAGGTAGTTAGAAAAGTAATTAAGAACGCCACCACGGAGAACATAGGACTTCTCCAAAAGTGGGGCATCCTTTCAAAGAGAAAGTCTTCCTCGGTTGTGGGTCCCCAACCTAAAAGGAAGACGGAAAAGTCTAGAAATATACATCGGGTCGTTCAACATCCCACAGTTGCAGTGACCGCGGTGCCACAGGCAGGTGGTCGAAAATATAAACTTACTGATCATTCGAAGCATTGAGATGCTTCTGGTAGGAGGGATGTTTCTTTAGGATCGCTGGACCTTCGATCCTTGGGTCCAAGGCCTAATCAAGATGGGACTAAGATGGGAGGTAGAAATGTCTCCACCATCATTTCCTCAACTCTTCCTACAATCCAAAACCCTCCTGGAGGAGTATACCTGAGAGCTCTAGAGCATACAGGTGGTAAGGAAACTATAGTCCATCGAATTCCAGGGAAGGATGTTTGGTGTTCATGAGAAAGACTCAAGAAGACTCAGAGTCATTCTGGACTTGTCACCACTCAACAAGTTCAAATAAAACTGCGAGTTCAGAATGTTAATCCTTCTGAACATAAGGACCCTGTTTCAAAAAGAGGTGTTCGTAGTCTTGTCAGACCTGAAAGCTGTCTATTGGCAACTTCCAGTCAATCACCCCCTCCCCTCCTATCTAGGATTCAGGTTACAGAGGGTAACGTATATCCTAGGAAAGATACTTGTCGGACTAGACACAGTCCTAAATATCTTCACAGAATTGGCAGACACAGTCACGCAAAAACCAAGCCTAGAAAGGGTTCAGGCAACAATGTACCTGAACGAGAGGCTGGGGTGAGCAGCACCCGAAGTGGCTGGTCTATGAACATCCAAGGAAATTATCTGGTTCCCGGAACATCGCGGATGCAAGATAAACTTCAAGAAGTCTCGATTCTCTCCAGCTCAAAGGTTTCAATGGCTAAAAAACCATTGAAGCCTGTGGTCACACCCACTCTCCTTTCCCTTGGGAATGTAAAAGGAGATTGCAAGGTCGGTCAAGAGACTCTGGTAATCAGTCAGGTTTCCAAGACGCTAACAGGGAGGAGCTCTGAACTCTCTCCAGTTTGCAATAGAGACAGACCCAGTGCCAAGAGCACTGCTGAAATATGCGTTAAGAGTCTGGAGAAGATACGCATCAAATGCTCAAAGAGATCTTAAAAGACCGATATCGGTCCTTCCTTAATCGCTTCCCTAATAAGGGTCAAAGGCCAGAAGTCCCAAGACCATGTAGGTCCTGTCATGGGTGGGGAAACTCTCTCCACGCAGATCAGACTTCCTACGGCTGATCTGGGACACCGAAGCGATAATGAGACGTTGCAATCGGCAATACTACAGAACGTCTCATACAGTCCAGGTGACGTTAACCATCCCTTCCTTAAAGGGATGGCACCTGTCAGCAGTTCATGTACAATCGATCCGCAATGTGACAGTGGATGCTCTACTTGGCCGCAAGCCGATAGAGTTAGAATGGTCCACAGACACAGACCTATTCTCTCCCAGATGGGAACAAGTCCCCGAGCTGCAGATCGACCTCTTCATCACGAGCGTCTTCAAGAAACTACCTCAATATGTAGCCCCATACGAGGATCCTCTAGTGGAGATAACAGACATCATGTCTCTGGTATTGAAGGGATGGACTCAGTATTTCCTGTTCATCCCATCCAGTCACTTGCTTAAGGTCCTCAACATGCTGAGATCCTTCCAGGGAGGAGTAGCTCTTGGCTCCCAAGTAGCCCAAGAGCAATCTGTCCTCTTTAATGAAGGAACTGAGGCTGAGGTTGGCCCTAGTTCTGAACCCAGGACTATTTCAGAAGGTTCAGAAGTTAATTGCCTTCGATTTATCACGGAGAACCTGAACCCTTCATTTCATGATTTTCTTGCCCTAGCGGTTAGAAAAAGATTTGAGGATCTCTGAAGGCAATATAGAATTCCGAGAAGAATACAAGTTCAAGTCAAGTAGAAGACAATATGAGTCTTTTTGGAAAAAGTAGGTTGCTTTCGTAAAAGCAAAATTACCGAAAGAAATTTCAGTGAACTTCTGTCTGTCCTTTGTCTACCTTCATAATCAAGGTCTGGCAGTCAACACGATAACTACGTGCAAGTCAGCCTTGACTAGACCTCTTCTATATGCCTTTCAAGTGTATCTGGCGAATGAAATCTTCAATAAGATCCCGAAGGCATGTGCAAGGCATAGGGCTGCAGCACCACCAAAGCCCATCTCTTGGTCTTTGGACAAGGTCCTACATTATGCCTCATCTGTGAACAATGAAGATTGTTACCTTAAGGATCTAACCCAAAAGGTTATTTTTCTGTTCGCTATAGCCTCCGGGGCTAAAGTTAGTGAAATAGTGGCCCTATCTCGAGATGAGGGCCACATTCAGTTCACATAAGCGGGAGAACTGAATCTCTTCCCTGATCCAACCTTTCTTGCTAAGAATGAGCTACCCACTAAGAGGTGGGGTCCCTGGAGAATCTGCCCTCTGAAGGAAGATGTCTCTCTATGTCCTATAGAGTGTTTAAAGGTCTATCTTCGTAGAACTTCAGATTTCAGGGGAGGACAGCTCTTCAAAGGAGAAACCCCTGGATCAAACTGTCCCTAAAACAACTGAGGGCAAAGCTCACCTACTTTATTCGTAGAGCAGATCCTGGCAGTACTCCCGCAGGTCATGATCCGAGAAAAATTGCTTCATCGCTGAACTTCTTTCAGTATATTGACTTTGACCGTCTTCGTTCATACACCGGATGGAAATCATCCAGAGTGTTTTACAAACACTATGCGAAGAAGGTCCATTAACTAAAGCACTATGTAGTGGCGGCAGGTAGCGTATTAAAACCTGCCCCCTAATTACTGTCATAAACAGTTAATTAATTGGGACCTTGAATGTTCTCGCTCATATTCTAAGCAGGTCCATGAACGGAAGCATTATGTGGTGGCAGCGACCTGCCGTCTAATTCTGCGATGAACAGCTAATTGACTGGGACTGTCAATTAAAGGGAGAAGAAGTCATCACTTTTAGTGTGACCTCCTTTGAATGAGTGTAACCATGGTGACACTAACTCCCAGGTGTGGAATTATACAGATAGCACTAGTGCCGTGTGTACGTAGTACACAGTGTCGATAGAAGGTAACTGGTACAGAAATTACGAAAAGAAATTTTATTATAAAATTTTTCTTCAATCTGAGAGTGGCACTCATCATTTCTTTCCTTTCAAGAAAGAAATATAATTTCTGTATATGCTACATGTATAACTCCGTTATCATGCTACATTCGTTTTACTTGTTAATTCATTTAGTCATTTATTAGAAATAAATGTCTATTAGAATGTAATTGCGTCCAAATTCGCCCGACAATTGCATGTTTAAAATGCCAGAGTTCTTTGACTTACTGAAGTAAGTATTCTTCATATAAATGTATGCTCGGAAACAATGGATATTAGAGACACTGATATTGATTCGGCAATATATACAAACTTTTCTACTGTCTAGAATGACTCTTCCCTGTAGGGGGCATGAAGCACTAACATCGTTTATGATTAGTGATGATGACGGATAACGGTAACGTCATTTGTCTCAATTGGTCCAAATGACCATAGAAATGTTGTCCCAAGGTTAAGGCACTGATGAAAATCCACAGATACATTAATTCTCTGGTATGCTTGAGCCCAAAAAACGTATTTTGAGTGAAGCGAAAAATCTATTTCTGGGTGAGATGGCCATGTCGTCCTGATGGACCCACCCTTCTTTTCTAAAAAGAAATGATCCTCACAGTATCCCTCCCGAAGTACTGTATCTGTAGCACCATGCACAATGCTACAAGGAATGTCCGCCATCTTGGATATGGCGCTGTTGTGATACTCAATAGTAGTATGAGAACTAGGGTAACCTTGATACAGCTCCCCTTCTATTCTGCCACTTTCCCCCTCAAAGCGTAAACGCTATTAGGGGTGCAGATTGCTTTGTGGCGTGTCAAGAATACGTCCTCTGATATCATGCGATATCCTTGAGAGAAAATTTAAGGATATTCGCACCAGGAATTAGAATTCTGGAGACCTAAAGGTAAAATTCTCTGGGAATATTACTGTAGTACATATACCCCTTAGGAAGCTACTTATAGGAACTTCCATCAGGACGACATGGTCATCTCACCCAAAAATAGATTTTTCGCTTCGCTCAAAATCCGATTTTTATGTAAATGTATGTATCATAGAAAAAGCTAATCACTGGAATAATGTGAAATTTCATACAGCACTTTCTATTATTATTTGAGAGCAAAATATTGAGTAGTACTGTATTTAATAGATCTCTCCTGGTAATATTCAGGATTTTGTACCTTGATTGGTGTCTTTCTTTAATGGAATAATGTACTCAGTAAAATTATAGATTAGGAAGATTTTCTCTTAAATAATTATCGGTTCACGATTTTCTTGATCTGACCACCTTTCAGAGGATTTTGAATTTACCTTAGTCATGGCACAATGAATTACTTCAATTTAGAACCATCAAATGATTTGAAGATATTAGGAACACAAAAATCTTAAAAGAAATGCAATTTTGTGGAAAAGACAGCACATGTAATTCAAAGATATATCAGAACCTTGCTTGTACAGATGTCAATGAAAGCTAATTGATACATGATCTTGAAGTAACGCAACTATTGGAAGATGGCCTGTATTATTGTTCTTGGAGCTGATTTAGAAATGTTCTAATTCATGCTTTTTCAATGAGGCTGTTATAATTTTCATTGGCTTTTATTATGGATGAAAAATGAGCCATCATGATTTATTGATGATTTTCATTTACATTTAAGTTAGGCCTCAACATTCTTAGATCCTAGGTAGGCTCAGTATTCACAGTTACATAACAGTAAATGCAGAAGACCATCCACAATCATTTAAGAGATAATGTGGTTCTCAGTTAAAAGATATGAATGCTAAATTTTTTATTACATAAGGTCTCTATAATTCTTTTATACAGTATAGCAGTGAAAGTCTCCCCAATCTGGCCTTCCTATAAGAGAGCTCTTTAAACATTCAGTGTTATTTTGAAACCAGTGCAAAACAGGCCTTGATGTAAGAAACCAAAACAAAGTTATTCCTTTATATAAGAACAAATACAGGACAGTATTCACTTATATAACAGGAGAGTGTGTTGAGGAGGCTGATACTGATGCAAAAGAGAATTTTTCAAACCCTCATGTATTAATGTTTTTTTTTTTTTTGGGGGGGGGGGGAGCTTTTCAGGGAAGGTGTTCTCCTTTATTTGCTGTTATATACATGCATATGATTTCCTATATTTTTTGTTTTTTAACAATGGATACTATTATATAATTATGAATACTATAGCATTTTTGTCTACTATCAAGGCTCAGATGCACAAAATTGTATTTTAGGTATACAGTCAAACCTCTAGTTACGAAAGAATCGACTTACAAAATTTTCACTTTATGAAAGGAGATGCGAAGAATGTTACGACTCAGATCACGAAAAATGTTTCAGACAACGAAAGGCGGTATGGAGCGAGAGCCCGACCGTATCCGAGACGGATTTTAAAATTTGCGCACCGCCAGCCCATAAACTCGCTACCATCCTCCTGCGTTCCCATTGGTTATCTCCCTATTCGGATACTGGTTACCACCATGAGATCCTGCTCTTCTATTGGTCGGCATCTACTGTACTGTATCCCATCGTGCATCTACACATCGGCGTTCCTCTGTCTTCTCGTTTCTGCAACGGTATCGTACGCATTGACTTAGTGTTTGTGATTTCGCTGTTGTAACAATCTTACAGTACGTACTGTTATCGTGTGTGATACTTACGATACATCATTAGCCATGGGTCCCAAGAAAGTCGCTGATGTCAAGGGAAAGAAGAGGATGATGGAAATAAGAAAAAAATACGAGGGTGGCATGGGGTTAAGTGTGCTCAGGAAAATTTTAAGAGGCAGGCAGAAACAAGCTTCTTTGGACGAATATTTTAGTAAGAGGCCTTCGGTAGAAGCAGACCAAGCGCCAGCTAAGAAAAGAAAAGTGGCAGTGATGAAGAAAATACGTAGTGTAATTAAATTTAGAAAATAGGAAACGTAAAGTAAAAAAAAAAATAGAAAAAGGAAAAAAAAAATTTTATTTCAAGTTTATCGTAAAGTTAAGTGTTGATATTTCCTGCCATTTGTAGATGCGTTTCCTAAAATTAAGTGTTAAAGTTTTCTATTATTTATAAATCTGTGTTTTAAAGCTAAGTGTTTACACTTTCTGCCACTTGTACGTAAACGTTTTCAGCCGTTTTCATCCTCTTCTACCGCCCCACACCTCGCTCTCGGATATCACCTCACTCCAAAGGTAAGGTTCCACATTTTTGTTACTGTATTTTTACTGTTTGCTCTAATTAAACACTTCTTATTCAGATTATCAATGTTAATTTGTTATCAAATTAGCAAAGTACAGTACTTTTCATATATTTAGTACTGTTTAGTGGTGCATATCCTTTTTATAATTTAATGTGGTGTTTTTCTACGGTCTGGAACAAATTAGGCTATTTACAAATAAAAGGCGACTCGCTACACGAAAAATATCACTTTACGAGAGCCCTTACGGAACCAATTAATATTGTGTTGCGAGGCATCACTGTATAAGCTAAAGCTACAGGGGATCAAAGAGTGTTGTTAAGGGATGGCATACATTTATAAGTTTTTCAACATTCACTTGTATTTCTTTTAGATTTATCAACTAGAATATTTATTTAATGTCTTTTATCAATTATTTGTACGGTGATTTATCATGTGCCTTAAAAGCATAATTTTGATAAAAAAAATTTATTATTTATTATATGCATGTAATTTTGAAGCTTCATCATTCTGCCCTCAAAAATATCAAACTTGATCTCTCTCCCTCTCTCTTATACTCGTCACTCCTGTTGGCTAGATGGTGATATATTGCCATCTTTTGGGAGGAAGGTCAGCTCAAAAATATCAAACTTGATCTCTCTCCCTCTCTCTTATACTCGTCACTCCTGTTGGCTAGATGGTGATATATTGCCATCTTTTGGGAGGAAGGTCAGCTCTCCCTTGCACAATCAAATCACTGATTGGAGAGTCATATTATTTAAGTCGTGGAAGACCTCTATAGCTGCTGCCAATCTCTTGAAGTCACTTAAAGTGGGAAGGAGCCGGGAAATAACTGACTCGCAGGTACCTACAGATAGATTTTATGATCTGTTTCCCTGTTTGAATCTAAATTCTGCTCTCTACTCTTATTCTACCTCTTATCTTTACTTTGGTCTTCTTATTATATAAGGATGATTCCATGTTAACATGGTCTCAGTCCTAACAGGTGTGTTTAGCTTACAACTGTGCCTCCCTATCTGTTATGGGGCTATCCCATGGGTAGGGTATAGAGTATATTATCTGGGAAATATGCTCTCACTGTGCCTATGGTGGAGAATGTAGATCTCCATATCACTGGATAATGCTCTCATAATATTCCCAAGGAGGTAAAACAAGCATACTACATACATACAAATCAAAATATAGAGCCTTTGGCAATAGACACCCAATCTCCTGGATAACCCCCCCCCCCCCCTCTCCCCGGTACTGTTGATGAAATCTGGTAGTAATACTGCTGACCAACCTTCAAAGAGTTCTATTTTAAAAACTTGCCATCGAAGGATGCCTAAATTTTATAAACTTCCTAACAATATTGCTAATGAAAATATACAAATCATAGATGATTTGTCTAATGAATACTGAACAAAGTTTTTGGTACTGAAGTCAGTGCCTTAAGCAAGAATTAAAACCTAGATATGCTTGATGTCCATAGGGAAATTGGAAAGACATGGGGAATGAAGCTTAAAGTTTCTCATAGAGCAGCCCTCTTAACGAGAAAATGCCTTGATAAAGTCATTGAGCTTCATCTCGGCATATCCTTTCCACGCTGATACCTTGTGCCGAGCAAGAGGGTTCTCAAACTGGGGAATAATTTTTCTTTTTTTTCTTTTACTTAGTTTAACTCTAAATTTCTCTCATCTTATTTCTATTACTTATCATTGCTTCATCAGCTATCTCCAACCTTAATATCAAAACTCTCTTACCCTTTTCACTGTCTAGATTTTTTTTAAGGGGATACCGTATTCAGGATTCGAGTCTTTTGAGACCAATTTTTGGAGCTGTGGTGGTCTTGCCAACTACCTGATAATGTTTGGACCATAGGAGTGTCAGTATTCCCGTACTGGCCTGCATAAATATTCTCATGCTGATATTTGACCCTCAGATTCTAGGGGTGGGCCGGTTTCATGAAGGTAGGACTCTCGGCATTCTGTCTGGTTTGTTTGCCACTATGATTAAAGTGTGGATGATTGTATTCTTGAAATGCTCTTAGTCCCATCAAGTGGGTTCAGCATACACTTGAGCCACTCTAATCATAATATCATCATCCCATTGTGATAGGATAGGGAGTGGACACTTGGGAGAAATTAATTCCATGAAGGGTTAATGGGGTCTTCCTAAGAATTTCAGACATTTATAATATTTTATTTCCCTGAAACTTATTATTTCCATAGATTTTTTTTCAGTATTATTATTCCCTCTTCTCTCCCTTTAAACCGAATGTTTCCCATACCCCTGGAGCAAATGTTGAAACCCAGACACCGTAGATGACCTCTGCCTGTTTAATTAATGTAAATTCTTTTGACAACCTGGAAATTGAAAAGGACTCCTCTTCAAATGTAAAATAAAAGCGATGGAAATGTGAGTGAATTGAAAGTCATCATAAATGTTATTTACCAATAACTTGTCATTATGAAATATTATCGATAACTTTTAAGCTCTATGGTAAAATTACGGAAATAAAGATTAATTTTTTTGTCGTCTCCGTATTGTTCACACGAGTTTCTGCTGAAGGACCAACACCAACCGTACTGCAACGACTGTTTAATAGTGAGGCATTTGTTAACCGAATGCCCCAATCATAATAACTTAAGAAATAGATATCTGTTTGAGGCTCCAGGTGAGGATGGCAGGTTCATCCTTGCCAAGATTCTTGGATATGATGTGTCCTACTATGCGAGCGGCATTTTTAGATTTATTTCAGAAGCAGGTCTTCTGAAAACTATTTAACTTCTTTAATGACATTCAACTTTTATGGTTTTGATTGAATATTCTTTTATTTTTTATATAAAATAGATTATATCAGCGTCAAAGACCTTAGATGTCAGGATGCCAGAAAACTTTAAATCAATCAATCAATCAATTCAATCAGGGAAGATGATGGAAAAGGGTGAGAATTGATATGCTTTAATCATCCTGGGGATGCTTTTAAAGCAATCAGTGTAGTTTCAGAAATGAAAATTCATAATAGCAAAATTACTATACCACTATGCAATACTGCTCATGGAAACCTTGATATATATCGTCCTAGTGACTGGCATCAAAATGAATCAATGGACCCCAAAATAAATTTAGTAAAAGAAAGAAAGCCTAAACTACCTATGTGGATTATTGCAACTCGAAGGGAGAAGAATACAATTACTTTAAATTTAGCAAACTAATGCAACAGAAGGTTGGGGACATTCCTAGATTTGGTAGGAAGTCCATTTTAATTCATGCCAAATCTAAAAAAAACAGTCATTTATGCTGAGTAACATAAAGCTAGAAGAAAATTTAATTTTGGATATCAAACTGGATTTGAATTTTAGTTATGGAAGAGAGGTGATTTTTAACAAAGACCTTTTTGAATTTAGTGAGGAAGAAATATTAGATATGTGCCCTAGTGAAATATGGAAGGGTCTTAAAATTCCCAGAACCACTATCATAATTTTAACATGTGAACACCAGTTCCCCTTTATAAATAAAAACCCCCTTTCAGTTCTACAGTTACTTAAAATTTGGACATCCATATAGAATGTGCAACAAGGTAAAGATCTTTGACAATTGTTCGGATCCTTAGCATGGACCTGGCACTTCTATTGCAAAGTGCACTTATTATAGCCAGACTCACAAAGCAACTAATAAGATATGTCCTCAGTATAAAATATAAGAAGCAGCTGTTCAGAAGTCAGATGCAGAGCATATGAGTGTGGGATATGATGGGAAACTTCTAATTAAAGCCAAAATTTATGCCCAGGCCTTAAAATTTAAGGATGCGGGGCACCCAGAGAAAATTTTAACACCATCTAGACCAGGCAATTTAACCATTCCCTGGCTGCTGGAGACTTCGTTGTTTGATGACTTCAGGGAATCTTGTACAAATAGTCCTTCAGTCATCTGGAAAGTACCTCCTTCATCCTTCAGATTTCCAAATTTTCCAACTAAGTGTCAGCCTGGGACTCTTGGATTACCTCTTAGGAGGCTTCCTGGCTGAAATTGAGACTACTTTCTATTTTACAACCTGAAAATGGTGGTGAAGGAAAGTCTGATCTCACTACCAGGCAAAGAATGAAATATCAGGAAATGCTGATCAACTGTGAAGTCTTTCTCTATCTTCATCTCAGAAAACTCGGGAATGTTCCTGATCATCAGGAAAGTGCTGTACAACTTGTGGTAGGAAAAACAATAGTCATTGGGAAGAATATGCAAATTTCTCCTCCCCTCTTCCGACATACTAACTTTCTCTCCTCCAGTTCTCTTCTTCAGATACTTCTCAGAAAAAGAGGAAGAAGAAATAATAATGGAATCGCAGGAGGCCTATTGTTAGAAGTTCCTTTGGACTTCCAGCAAGTGCACTTCTTTGGAAGAGAATGACAGATGTCACTCGCTGACCACTATCTTAGTTTTTAGTCAAGTGAAATATGTGACCACCATCATCGTTCCTGTCATGGCAATAGTGGAATGCCCTGGCCCCTAGGAAGCAGCTCAACCTCTGTGCATGAGTACAGTCACTAAAAGCTAGATGGTGTGTTAATATGTTCTCCTTCGTTTGGGAAGCGGACCATGATCCCGGTGTAACTGCTACCATTGTTGTACCATTTGCAGGGAATCAGTCCTACACTGACTAATTGCCAGTACCAAACGCCTGGTAGGTATAGGAAGTATAATACCCTTGTGAGCCATTCTTCTTCTCCTCCAGAATGGAGTGACAGAGCTCTTTGGGTGTGTCCTGAGAGAGAAACCTCTTGGCTGGTTCTTTTCTGTTAATCGAGTCTTCAGTTTTTATATTCAACTTTCATTGGATATCTGTCAGATGTTTTGAAGTTGAGTATGAGGTAAGTGGGCTCCTTTCTGTTTTGAAGTTGAGTATGAGGTAAGAGGGCTCCTTTCTATGATCGGCATCACAGAGGATATATCTTTCCTACCAGAGCATTGTTCAGCAGATCAGAAATCATCTTGGCTGCCTCTTCTGAAGAAATTCTTTTATGAGTCTTAGATCCCTCCTTGATGGAACTTAGAGCAATCTTGTTTACCCTGGGGACCTAGGTACCAGGGTGGGATGGTCCTCATCATCTGGGCACTAGAGTTTGTGCCTCCTCATAAGCTGTGAAGGGCATCATAGGAGTCTTTCTCTCAACTATGTCTGCTGAGCAAAGTTAAAAAACTAAGAAAGTTTTTCTTAACTTTGTATTATTATTACTAGCTAAGTTACAACCCTTGTTGGAAAAGCAAGAGGCTATAAGCCCAAGGGCTTCAACGGGGAAAAAGAGCCAAGTGAAGAAAGGAAATAAAGAAATAAATAAAAAATATAAGAAATAATGAACGATTGAAATACAATGCTTTAAAAACATGAACAAAATTAAAACATATTTTATATATAAACTATAAAAAGACTTATGTCACCCTGTTCAACATAAAAATATTTGATGGAGTTTGAACTTTTGAAGTTCTACTGATTCAACTACCCGATTAGGAAGATTATTCCACAACTTGGTCACAGCTAGAATAAAACTTCCAGAGTACTGTTCAGTATTGAGCCTCATTATGGAGGAGGCCTGACTATTAAAATTAACTGCAAGCCTAGTATTACAAACAGGATGGAACTGGATGGTCAGATTTACAAAAAATCTTGCAACACGCATAATGAACTAATTGAACGACGGTGCCAGAGATTAATATCTAGATCAGGAATAAGAAATATTATAGACCTGAAGTTCCTGTCCAACAAATTAAGATGAGAATCAGCAGCTAAAGTCCAGACAGAAAATAATACTCGAAACAAGGTAGAATGAAAGAATTGAAATAGATTGATCACCAAAAATCTTTAAAGACTTTCTCAATAAGCCAATTTTTTGTGCAATTGAAGAAGACAAATTTGCTGTCGAGGTTCACACCTAAAATTTTAAAAGGTTCATACAAAGTTAAAGAAACATTATCAAGGCTGAAGAGCCACTGTTCTTGACCTACTGACAATCATACTTTGAGTTTTGTTAGGATTCAACTTCATACCCCATAATTTGCACCATGCACTAATTTTAGCTTGATCTCTATTTAGAGATTCAGCAACCTTGGATCTACATTCAGGAGATGGAATTGATGCAAAGAGAGTAGCATCATCTGCAAATGCAACAAGCTTGTTTTTTAGGCCAAACCTCTTTTCATGTGTATATATTATGAAAAGTAACGGGCCAAGAACGCTATACTGAAGGACACCAGATATCACATTCCTATACTCACTATGGGGCCTATCAACAACAACTCTTTGCGAGCTATTACTTAAAATTCAATAATGATGCTAAGAAACGACCCACCCACTCCCAACTGTCTGAGTTTGAAAACAAGGGCTCCATAATTAACACTGTCAAAGGCATCACTAAAATCAAGGCCAATCATACGAACTTCCTGACCACAATCAAGGGATTTCTATACAGCATTAGATATTGTAAGATGGGCATCACATACTCCAAGGCCTGTACAAAAACCAAATTGCAAACTAGGGAACAGGTGATTACCTTCAGCAAACCTAATAAGACTTTTTGCCCAAAGACATTAAAAAACCAGATAGTATGGGAGTTATGGAAATAGGGCAGTTATCAGTTGGACTTGGGCTATCACAAACACATTTACATAGTGGAGTAACGTTACCCATTCTGCAGCAAATAAAAAAATAATAATAATACCATTTGGGCCTACCCTTCCATAAGCATCAAGTTCCATCAAAAGATCTTTAATTTCACGAGATTGAAAAGCTAAACTACAGTAGTTAGTTTAGCCTCAGGAAAACAGGAATGAGGAAGTTCGAGTTTCTCATCACTACGATTACTTTCAAACACATCAGCCAAAAGGGTTGCCTTTTCCTTTGGACAGTGAGTGACAGAGCCACCTGGTTCAAGGAAAAGAGGAACTGTTGCATCTACAACAAAGACTGCAGATTTAAGGGTAGTCCACCACTTATGCTCCTTGGTTATACCAGAAAGGGTTTCTTTTATGGTTTAATTGTATTCCCTTTCAGTTGAAGAATAAACTCTCTGAGCAAAAGCTCTAATCTGAATATAGTTATTCCAGGTCAAATCTGATCTGTTATCCTTCCAAAGATAATAGGCCTCCTGCTTCTCCGAAGAAGCACGTCCACAATCATCATTGAACCATGGTTTGTCCTTCATTCGGTACCTTAGCACATGAGAAGGAATATGCCTATTATTATTATGTTGACTAGATTCTCATTCAAAGAGACAATAGGATCACCACTGCAATACAACTTTGTCGTCATACCAGTCTTTGTTTCTAAGACCCAGGACCCACAAGTCCTGAACACCAGTCCAAGACCTTCTCCATCATATCCTGTCGAATCAGATAGTGGAATTAGTGGACCTTCAGATGTTCAAACTTGCAGTAAATGTTTTTTTAAGTTGAACAGGCTGTCATGAGTCTGTGTTCATAGTTTATATATGATATATCTATTTTAACGTTGTTACTGATCTTCAGATATTTTATATTTATTCATTGCTTCTCATAAATAGTTTATTTATTTCCTTATTTCCTTAACTCTCTAGACTAGTTTTCCCTATTGGAGCCCCTGTGTTTATAGTATTCTGCTTTTCCGACTAGAGTTGTACCTTAGCTAGTAGTAGCAATAATAATAATAATAATAATGATGATGATAATGATGATGTTAACAAAAAGATGCTTGGTGTTCTGTGAGTACCCTGCAATGCTGTTTGAAGATAATTTGATATCTCACTCTTGTGTTGTAGCCTTCTCGTAAACTCCAGTAGGAACAACAGAGAACTGTTCAGACTCCTTTTCTTCTGGATTTTGTGAGACTTCTTGCATTCAGATGCAACTTCAGTCAGAGCAGACCTCTGCTCTGCCAACGTTGAAATACTACCGCCAGAGAGCTATGGGGTCCTTTGACTGGCCAGACAGTACTACGTTGGATCCTTCTCTTTGGTTACGGTTCTTTCTCTTTGCCTACACATACGCCGAATAGTCTGGCCTATTCTTAACAGATTCTCCTCTGTCCTCACACACCTGACAACACTGAGGTTACTAAACAATTCTTCTTCGCTCTAGGGGTTAACTACTGCACTGTATTTGTTCTGTGGCTACTTTCCTCTTAGTAAGGGTAGAAGAGACTCTTTAGCTATGGTAAGCAGCTCTTCTAGGAGAAGGACACTCCAAAATCAAACCATTGTTCTCTAGTCTTGGGTAGTGCCATAGCCTCTGTACCGTGGTCTTCCACTGTCTTGGGTTAGAGTTCTCTTGCTTGAGGGTACAATCATGCACACTATTCTATTTAATTTCTCTTCCTTTTGTTTTGTTAAAGTTTTCATAGTTTATATAGGAAATATTTATTTTAATGTTACTCTTCTTAAAATATTTTATTTTTCCTTCTTTCCTTTCCTTACTGGGCTATTTTCCCTGTTGGGGCCCCTGGGCTTATAGCATTTTGCTTTTCCAGCTAGGGTTGTAGCTTAGCAAATAATAATAATAATAATAATAACTCTCAAGCTTATTCTAGTCAGCAGCCTTCTGGATTACCTGTCGTCGTACTTGAATCTGAAAGTTTCATCTGAGACCTTCAGACTATATTCACTTCTCTGTGCCTTAGTGATGTTGTCAGCATGTCCTTGGAGCCATTTCCTTTGTCCTGAGATTGCTGCTCAGTAGTCTTGTAACTTTCTCAGGTCTCTCACTGGACAAGTTTTCATCTCGTTTAAAGTAATATGTTTGGCATAAGCCTCATGGATAGATATAATGAATTGACTCTTTTACCTCTTATCTTGTTTCCCCAAGAGTATGCAGCAGCTACAACCAGTACACACGGTTTGGATGCCTTATACTGGTGAATTACTTGATGGAGTGCCTTTCTTCCAGATGTACCTATCCTCTACATTTTTTTTTTTTTTTTTTTGTACTTGTTTGACATTCATGACATCATTTCTTGGTTAAGGAAATAGTTTTTTTCCATCACCTTGTTCTGGCTTTCTTTTGAATATGTACTTTTGAGGCCCAAACAGCTTCTGCATCCATATATTGAGCTGTTAGGATATTATATATGCCACTCCTTTCTCGCGTATGGGAACTGGAAGGTTGACAGTTCTTGGGAAGAAAAAGAAGATTCCGTTTTACTTCTAGGGAACTCTCCCAGTAAAGAATAAGTATTATGTTAAAAGGAAAGAAAGTTGGTTTTTAAGTTACACTTGACTCCTCTCAGTCCTTTGGCCATAGGTTAAAAGTGGCTTGACTCAATCATGCAGGTAGGTGGGTTCTGTTATGTATTATTGTAATAATGTACTGTATTACTTCAAATGTCACGTGTATTGAGCGCAACATTGCATCATTTTGCATTGATAAAACATGTTATACATTGTACATAACTGAAATGATGTATTTTCATATTAGGGTTCAAGCATTTATTAATTACCTCAAAGATAGGATGTGATTCTTTTTACTTTTGTACTGCAGTAGGATTTAAGTCTTTTTAGAGCGATACCCTTATGTTTGGTCTAATGTTTTGGTTTTTGAGATTGTTTACGTGATGCTTGACACTCAGTTTGGAGTTGGTTGTCAGAAGCCCAGAGCCAAGAGTAATGTAGCCTCTTATTATACATTAAAGGGTTATGTATACACCTGCATTTGATTCAACATATCAACAATGAAAAATTGACGACGCAGATGGGATACCCCTGGATAATTACTAATAATTATTTACTCATTTACAGGTGAGTAATATGCTGAAATCACCAGAAGAAAATCAATCAACCTAAAAGGTTCTCCTCACCTAACTGCTGTCAACTATGTAATTACTTGATACTGATTACAGTAATGCCTCACAACATGAAATTAATTGGTTCCGTAGTGGCTTTCATCGCGTGATTTTTTAGTCTTGTGAGTCGCCTTTTACATGTAAATAGCCTAATTTGTTCTAGACCCTAATAAAAACACCACATTGAATTATTATAAAAAGTATACACACCACTAAACAGTACTAAACGTATGACAAGTACTTTATTTGGATCATTCAATAATATATTAACCGTTTGTAACCTGTAGAAGAAGTGGATAATTAGAGCAAACAATAAAAATACAGTAACAAAAATGTGGAACCTTACCTTTGTAAAATGTTAACAATTGGCAGAAAATGTAAATACTTAACTTTACAAAACGGATTTATAAATGACAGAAAACATTAACACCTAATTTTAGGAAACACATTTACAGTTGGCAGGAAATATTAACACTTAGCTATACGATAAACTAAAGATAACATTTTTTTTCATTTTTTTATTTTTTTTTTTTTTGTCTTTTTCTAATTTTATGTTCTTTTTTACATTACGTTTTGTAATTTCTAAATTTAATTACACTACGTATTCTCTTCATAACTGCCACTTTTCTTTCATTTTTTTATCAGCCGTTTGGTCTGCTTTTACCGAAGGCCTCTTTTTAAAATAATCGTCCAAAGAAGCTTGTTTCTGCCTGCTTCTTAAAATTTTCCTTTAATGACTCGGGCAAACTTCATTACAGTACTCAAGTGCACAACCTGTGAGAATTTTTTCTCGGTGTGTCTTTTCTATGAGAGCCACCATTATACCCTGCATAGGTGTGGTGGGTCGTATACGACCTGAGGTTAAAAAAAAAAAAAAACTTTTTTTTTTGCCATAATTTTTCATCTGTATTGGTTGTGAGTGATATCGAAATGCGAGACCTCAGTTCAGTGCACGCAGCATTCGGGTGAGGCACATTTGATCCCAGCTCTTTTCCTTTTGCTATTTCTGAGATACCCTCGGGTCGAGCTCGACCCATCAATACCTAATTAAGGTAAGTTGTGTAATATCAAATTTTTATATAATTATCGAATGTGCAGTAGTGTTAAGACGTATATAAAAAAGAATTGTTGTAAAGTTTTTTGTGAATGTCTTCTACCCCGTATGTTTTTATAAAATAACTTATAATTTCTCCTGTTTTTGTAGGTTTGTACCTTTCTGATAACTTAATTATGATCATTATTTTATTTTTTTTAATTGCAAAATAATCTATAAACTTCATTCTAGCCATAATAATATTTTTCTGCAAATCCTCGAACAATTATATAAGCAAATGACTCGCTGATATTGACATATCTTTCTTCATTTCAGGTAGCAGATTTGACCTTCCAAGGTAGTGTGGTTGGCGGCCATTTTGTGAGCATATCCGACACAAGCTGGTATAGCTCTATGTATTCTTCTTCTATATGAACTTTCTAATATTTTCATGCATAAATACCATGCTCAGCAATGGATATAAGGATTTTATTTATAAAAAAAAAAATCTAAACAGAAATTCAAAGAAAAAAAAAACGGATTTTGAGCGAAGCGAAAAATCTATTTTTGGATGAGATAGCCATGTCGTCCTGGTTCGCTCAAAATCTATTTTTGGGTGAGATAGCCATGTTGTCCTGATGGAAGGTTCCTTCAGTAGCTTCCTAAGGGTATATATGACTACAGTAGATATTCCCAGAGAATTAAACTAAGGTTTCACAGAATTCTAACTTCTGGCACGAGTACCCATAAGGTTTCCCTTTAGGATATCGTATAATAACAGGGGACATATGCTTGACATGCCACATAGCTATCTGCACCCCACATAGCGTTTATGCTTCGAGGGGGAAGAGTGGCAAGTTATGGGAGGAGCCGATACAAAGTTCTCCTCCTCCGTTACTGTTATGGTACTCGGCGACGTCAACATCCAGTTGCCATGTTGGCCGCCATCTTGGTTGACGCCGCCGTAGCGCGCCATTCTCATTCATTTCGGCGTTTATGCCAGCCTCCATGATACAATAAGATTGGGAGAGGGCTGTCAAGGCCGAATAGAGAACTAGGCCGGGTCCATCAGGACGACATGGTTATCTCACCCAAAAATAGATTTTTCGCTTCGCTCAAAATCCGTTTTTTGGGCTCAAGCCATGTCGTCCTGATGAAAGTGTACCAGAGAATTAATGTATCGTGGATTTTTCCCTTTTTGTAGTGCCTTTCGACTTCTAAACAATATTCCTTTGGTCTGATGACCACAGACACCTGTGACATATGCATTACATGTCACTTCAGATAAGCATATACCATGTTACTGCTTCCTGCGCCCCTGGCAGGGAAGACCTATTTGGACACAAGGAACATCTTGAAGTTACTTGATAGAGGAACTCACCTAGTCTCGGAGATACCTGCCAGTCCCAGGGCCAGATAGAAGAAGGTAAGTATACTCGTGTTGGAACAAGTTACCTTAGTCTAGATGAGTTTGCATCAAGAGAAACAGTATTATAACATTGTTCATAATAATAGGGTAAGAAAATTCTGTAACAGTTTTATTTCATGAGAGAGAGGGCAAAATGAGACGCACAGGCTAACCAAATTCTCTTTTATTCATTAAAGCAGAATTAGCATGAAATAAGCAAATTTTAAAATAAGCAATGCAATTGAAAGCATAGACTAAAGACATCAGAAGTGGGCGTGGAATCTGAAAAGGAAAAACTTGCCATTACACACATCAGTTCCAGAGTAACTATAAAGTCTTTCTAGAAAGTCTTATATACACTTCATGTTAAAACATGTGGCACATGTGGTTCTGTCTATTTTACTTCACCTTTGTAGAAGAACAGTCCTTAGTGTCACAAGGTGGCACTTAAAATCACTATGTTTTGCACTAGAGTCAACACAGGCACCCATGGAGTTAGAGTCCCAAATAACTCACTGTTCTACGCAGCACTAAGTAGCAGGTTTTAGCACACTACCTTCTGCTACCACGAAGCACTTCAACTCGTGCACCTGCTTCGCGTAGTGTTTGAAAAACACTCTTGAGGATTTCCAGCCCGTGAAAGAACGAAGACTCGAAGTCCATTGACTGGAAAAAATTCAGGGAAGACGCGACTTTCCTGGGATCATGACCTGCGGGTGTACTGTCAGGATCCGCTCTGCGAATAAAGTAGGTGATCTTCACCCTTAGTTGTTTGAGTGACAAATCAGACCCTGATGTTTCTCCTTTAAAGAGCTGTCCTCCACCAAAGTCTGAAGTTCTTCGAAGATAGACCTTTAGACTCTCCACTGGGCATAGAGAGACATCTTCCTTCAGGGGGCAGATTCTCCAGGGGCCCCACCGTTTGGTGGGAAGCGCGTTCTTGGCGAGAAACGTTGGGTCAGGAAAGAGGGTGAGTTCGCCTGTGTCGGCAAACTGTATCTGGCCCTCTTCTCTTGATAAAGCCACAATCTCACTGACTCGGGCTCCAGAGGCGAGAGCAAAAAGGAAAATAACTTTTTAATTCAAGTCTTTCAGAGGGCAAGACTCGTCGTCCAAACTTGAGGCAAATTGGAGCACTTTGTCGAGAGACCAGGAGATGGGTCTCGGTGGAGGTGCAGGACGGAGTCTAGCACATTCCTTTGGCAGCTTGTTAAAGATGTCGTCGGACAGGTCGATCTGGAAGGCATAGAGTAGTGGTCTTGTGAAGGCTGATTTGCAGGTAGAAATCATGTTGGCTGCCAAGCCCTGTCCATGAAGGTGAATAAAGGACAGAAAAAAAATCTATAGAGATTTCTGTAGGATTTTTAGCCTTGACGAAGGACACCCATTTCTTCCAGGAAGACTTGTATTGCCTTCTGGTAGATTTAGTTTTGTATTCCTCTAGGAAATCAAATCTTTTCTTCGAAATCCCATACCTCTTCTTAACGGCTAGGGAGAGAAAATCATGAGATGTAGGTCTCGAGTTTTCCTTGATGAAGCAAAGACAGTCAGGGGAATTATCTTGGATTGTAACTCCAGGATTAGAGGGAACCAGTTGTTCCCGGGCCACTTGGGTGCCACTAGGGATGCTGTTCCTTGGAAGGTTCTCAGCTTGGTGAGGACTTTCAGCAGAAGGTTGGGTGGAGGGAACAGGTAAATGTTGGACCATCTGTTCCACTCCAGGGACATGGCGTACACCGCTTCCGCTCTGGGGTCCTCGTATGGGGCCACGTAACGAGGAAGTTGTTTGTTCTTGCTCGTTGCGAAGAGGTCGATCTGCAGTTCCGGGACTTGGTGAAAGATGAAGGAGAATGAGTCTGTGTCTAGGGACCATTCTGACTCTATCAGGGTTGTCCTTGATAGAGCATCCGCCGTCACATTTCGGAATCCTTGTAGGTGAACTGCTGAGAGGTGCCATCTCTTCTTGTCTGCTAGGTGGAAGATGGGCAGTAACACTTGGTTGAGTTAAGGCAATCTTGAGCCCTGACGGTTGAGACATCTGATCATAACGGCGCTGTCCAGAGTTGGACGGATGTGGGATGAGGGGCTTGGAGACAGCCTCTTCAGAGAAAGAAGGACTGCCATGGCCTCCAAGAAGTTGATGTGGAATGTCTTGAATAGTGGAGACCATGTTCCTTGAACTTGTCGTTGAGGGGAGTGACACCCCCCCCCCCCCCATCCTTCTAGCGATGCATCCGTGTGGATAACGACCGACGGAGGCGGTGGTTAAAGGGGAACTGATCTTTTCAGGTTCTTTTCCTCCGACCTTGGCTTTATTATTATTATTATTATTATTACTATCCAAGCTACAACCCTAATTGGAAAAGCAAGATGCTATAAGCCCAGGGGCTCCAATAGGGAAAAATAGCCCAGTGAGGAAAGGAAATAAGGAAATAAATAACTGAAGAAAACAAATTAACAATAAATCATTCTAAAAAAAGTAATGTCAAAAGAGATATATCATATATAAACTATTAACAACGTCAACAACAAAAATGTCATATATAAACTATAAAAAGACTCATGTCCGGCTGGTCAACAAAAAAGCATTTGCTCCAACTTTGAACTTTTGAAGTTCTACTGATTCAACAACCCGATTAGGAAGATCATTCCACAACTTGGTAACAGCTGGAATAAAACTTCTAGAGTACTGCGTAGTATTGAGTCTTATGATGGAGAAGGCCTGGCTATTAGAATTAACTGCCTGCCTAGTATTACGAACAGGATAGAATTGTCCAGGGAGATCTGAATGTAAAGGATGGTCAGAGTTATGAAAAATCTTATGCAACATGCATAATGAACTAATTGATCGACGGTGCCAGAGATTAATATCTAGATCAGGAATAAGAAATTTAATAGACCGTAAGTTTCTGTCCAACAAATTAAGATGAGAATCAGCAGCTGAAGACCAGACCGGAGAACAATACTCAAAACAAGGTAGAATAAAAGAATTAAAACACTTCTTCAGAATAGATTGATCACCGAATATCTTAAAAGACTTTCTCAATAAGCCAATTTTTTGTGCAATTGAAGAAGACACAGACCTTATATGTTTCTCAAAAGTAAATTTGCTGTCAAGAATCACGCCTAAAATTTTGAAAGAGTCATACAAATTTAAAGAAACATTATCAATACTGAGATCCGGATGTTGAGGAGCCACCGTCCTTGACCTACTTACAATCATACTTTGAGTTTTGTTAGGATTCAACTTCATACCCCATAATTTGCACCATGCACTAATTTTAGCTAAATCTCTATTAAGGGATTCACCAACCCCAGATCTACATTCAGGGGATGGAATTGATGCAAAGAGAGTAGCATCATCTGCATATGCAACAAGCTTATTTTCTAGGCCAAACCACATGTCATGTGTATATAGTATGAAAAGTAATGAGCCAAGAACACTACCCTGTGGAACACCGGATATCACATTCCTATACTCACTATGGTGCCCATCAACAACAACTCTTTGAGATCTACTACTTAAAAAATCAATAATAATGCTAAGAAACGACCCACCCACTCCCAACTGTTTCAGTTTGAAAACAAGGGCCTCATGATTAACACGGTCAAAGGCAGCACTAAAATCAAGGCCAATCATACGAACTTCCCGACCACAATCAAGGGATTTCTGTACTGCATTGGAGATTGTAAGAAGGGCATCACATGCTCCAAGGCCTTTCCGAAAACCAAATTGCAAACTAGGGAATAGATGATTACCTTCAGCAAACCTATTAAGACGTTTTGCCAGAAGACGTTCAAAAACTTTAGATAATATGGGAGTTATGGAAATTGGGCGGTAATCAGTGGGACTTGAGCTACCACAAACTCATTTACATAGAGGAGTAACATTACCAATTCTCCAACAAGTGCTAAAAGCTCCTCTTCTTGCTAACTTGCGTAAAATAACAGATAACTTTGGAGCTAAGAAATCTGCTGTCTTTATAAAAAACAAAGGAAAAATACCATTAGGGTCTACACCTCCATAAGCATCAAGGTCCAACAACAGAGCTTTAATCTCACGAGATCGAAAAGCTAAACTAGTTAGTTTAGCCTCAGGAAAACAGGAATGAGGAAGTTCAAGTTTTTCATTACTCTGTTTACTGTCAAAAACATCAGCCAAAAGGGTTGCCTTTTCCTTTGGACAGTGAGTGACTGAGCCATCTGGTTTAAGTAAAGGAGGAACTGTTGCATCTACACCAAAGAGTGCAGATTTAAGGG
Organism: Palaemon carinicauda; assembly: GCF_036898095.1. Classification (NCBI taxonomy): domain Eukaryota; kingdom Metazoa; phylum Arthropoda; class Malacostraca; order Decapoda; family Palaemonidae; genus Palaemon; species Palaemon carinicauda. Next base: position 97,404,042 of record NC_090729.1, read on the forward strand.
TAGACCACCATTTATGTTCCTGAGTTGTACCAGAGAGGGTTTCTTTTATGATTAAATTGTACTCCTTTTCAGTTGAGGCATAAACTCTTTGAGCAAAAGCTCGAAGCTGAGTATAGTTGTTCCAGGTCAAATCTGATCTGTTACCCTTCCAAAGGTGATAGGCCTCCTGCTTCTCCAAATAAGCACGTCTACAATCATCATTGAACCACGGTTTGTCCTTCATTCGGTACCTTAGCACACGAGAAGGGATACGCCTATCAATTATGTTGACTAGATTCTCATTCAAAGGGACAACAGGATCTACACTATTATATAATTGTGACCAATTCAAGCACAAAAGATCATGCAAAATCCCATTCCAGTCTGCTTGGGATTTCATATAAATTTTACAAGAATATGATATATCAGGGACAGGCTGCTCAGTCTTCACTAATAATGAAATCAAGGCATGATCAGAAGTCCCGACTGGAGAACCAACCTTACTAGTTATAACGCCAGGGGAGTCAGTGTATATGAGGTCCAAGCAATTACCAGACCTGTGAGTAGCTTCATTTATGATTTGCTCACAGCCTGATTCTGAGGCAAAGTCTAAAGCTCTTAAGCCATGGCGATCGGTAGGAGTGAGCGAAGCCTGGTTGGTAGAGGTCTCTTGAGATCTCTTCGAGCGATGGATGCGTATCTCCTCCAGACTCCCGATGCGTCCTTTAGCTGTGCTCGTAGCACTGGGTCTGTTAATGAAGCGACTGGAGAGAGCCGAGCACCTGCTCCTGTTGACGTCTTGAAATCCGTTTGGATTTTAGGAGTCTCTTGACAGATCCTGCTATTTCCTTCCTTTTCTTCGGAGGGATGGAAAGATGGTGTGACTGAAGGTACCAATGGATTCCTAGCCATTGAAACTTCTGAGTTGGAGAAAGTCAAGACTTCTTGGTGTTGATTTTGAAACCCAGATGTTCCAGGAATTGGGTCACTTTTCTGGAAGCTTGCAAGCATTATCTGAGGATGCGGCCCATACCAGCCAATCGTCCATGTAAGCCATCACCGGGACGCCCTGTAGGCATGGCTGTTGGATGATCGTTTCTGCAAGCTTTGTGAAGATACTTGGAGCTATGTTGAGTCCGAAGGGCGTGGCTTTGAAAGCGTACTGCCTTCTTTGAAGCCTGAATCCTAGGTAGGAGGAAGCCTGGTGATTCATTGGAATGTGCCATTAGGCGTCCGCCAAGTCCATTGAGACTGTGAATGCCTTTTGGGGCAGTAAGGCTCTTATATGCTGAAGAGTTAGCATCTTGAATTTGTTGTTCACTATGAACTTGTTGAGGGGGGACAAGTCCAGAATGATTCTAAGTTTGTCGGGGTCCTTCTTGGGAACACAGAACAGTCTTCCCTGGAACCTAGTGGACTTTACCCTCTTGATCACCTTCTTGCTCACCTTCTTGCTCAAGAGTTCTTGGACGTATTCTTCCAGGAAGGCGGTGGAGTGTTGGAAGAATTGATGGAAGGTTGGAGGTGGTGTTACCCAACTCCACCCTAGTCCGTTCTTGATGATGCTGTGAGCCCAAGGATCGAAGGTCCAACGATCCTGGAAGAGGCGAAGTCTTCCTCCCACCGGAAGCATTTCATTGCTTCTAGTTTCCCGAGGGTTTGCCACCTCGGCCGCCTGCTCCCCTTCCTCCTCTCCCTCTGGATGGAGAGTCTCTGCCGGAGCCTCTACCTTTGGGACGAAAGGTAGTTGACTGTCTTTCGTAGGCAGGCGTGAAGACTGGTGACTGAGCCACCACCGGCTGAGGGACCAACTGTTGGGGCTGAGCCAACAACTGGGAAGTAGCGGGTGTGCCGGAAACTGGTGCTTAGCCTGTCGCTGCTGGGGCCTAGGCTTGTTTGATTTCTTCTTAGGTTGGGGGCCCTCATCCTGAGAAGATTTCCTCTTTCTTGACATACCCCACTTGAGAAGGTTCCGGTTCTCGGTGGCGGCTCTGTCTACGATCTCTTACACGAGATCGTTGGGGAAGAGGTCTTTCCCCCAAATGTTGGAGGAGATCAGTTTCCGGAGTTCGTGTTTGACGGTAGCGTCCGCAAACACGAATTCTCTACAGGCTCTCCGGGCCCTGATGAAGCTATAAAAGTCCTTCGTCAGGGTGGCGAAATGGGTCTTAGCTAAGACCATCTACATGTCTGGGGTCCGAGTGTCCCCGGCCATCGTCTCCAGTTGCACTTGGTGAGAAAGGGAGGCGGCCAGTCTCTCTTTCGTATCCAACTCCCGACGCAGAAGGTATTCGGAGAGCTTAGGGAGGTTCTCGTTAAACTGCCGTCCTGCGACGTCAGCCTCCAACTTTCCTACGGAGAAAGTTAACTGGATGTCCTTCCAGTTTTTGTCGTCGGGAGGGAGGGCAAGGGAGAGGGGCCTACATTCTTCCAATGGAGGGCAAGGTTTCCCTTCCTCCACTGCTTTCAACACTGCCAGCAAGGACTTTTCAGCAAAGAGGAAGACCATGGTGGCAGGAGCAAGAAAGGATGGGTGTTTCTTGCTAAGGGCCGGCACCTTGGAGTTGGTGTAGCCCTTGCTCTTAAGGCTGCCGGCCAGAAGAGATTGAGCCTTAGCATGGTCAAAACCTATGACCTCTCTAGGCTCGGTTTCCTCCTTGGAAGCAGGCTCGAACTTGAGACGTATGTAACAGTCCGGATAGGATTCAAAGCTAGGCCAAAACTCCACCTCTTCAAGGGGGACGGCGCCTAGCTTGTCATTGAAGAATATTCGTCCACTTGTAATTGTCATGTGCTCTGCATGCCTCCAGGGGTTGGTCACCGAGCAAGGGGGAAGATCCTTAACGTTGATCTTCTTGACCGTCTGCTTCGACAGACGGAGAATCTCCCTCTTGAGGTCCTTGTGTCCTTTGCGACACCTCTCATCCAGGAGGGCCACTAGGGCCTGGAGACTGTCCTGGTTTTCCACCAACGACGGAGTAGCAGTGGAAGAGGTAGAGGGAATCGGTTCCGTTACAGCAACGGAAGTAACAGAGGGGGCACGGGCAACTTCGCCCTCGGAGTCCGGAGCCTCCACATGCTCCTCCTTTTCTTGACCCTCAGCCATCAGGGTCCTTTTGGTGGTGTCCGACACTTCCGACATTCATTCCACCTCAGCTGGACGCAGGGGATCTCGGGTTTGGGGATGACAGCATCCGCAGATGCCTTTGGAAAGAGCAAAGCTCTCATCTTCTCACTCGGGAGATAGGGCTCCGTGGCGTTCGTTTGGAAACCACACACCCATTTGCGCTGTTTGTCTCGGGCAACGTCCCTGGCCTCCGCTGAAGGAGAGTCCTCAAATGCCTCATGGAGCAGGTCCTTGTAAACAGTGCAGACCTGCTGGTCCCAATACCGAAGAGTCCCTTTGGAGATGGAACAGCTGGCGTGGGTTCGGCACGCCAGGTGGCCGTAGAAGCCCGGGCGCCGAACGCTGCAGAAGGCGCTTTCACACCGGATATACTCCTCCTGTAAAAGAAAGGGGGACATGAGTCTGCGGAAGTCATGTATAATGACTTAAAGTAATCTTAGATTAGCATTAAAGTTACTTAACTTAATATAAGATTACTTTTCAAGTGTAAGCTTAGGATAGGTAAGCTGTTAAAGAAGCAGAAAATTTCCAGAATACTCTGTGCATCCCGCCCAGCCAATTGCCGTGACCCCACACCATAACTAATTCTAGGGGCTCTTAAAGAGCCTAAGAGATGGAAGGAATATCCATATTGGATTAAGCACAGCTTAGACTTCCTCTGGGGAATTAGTCATGGTAAAGGGGGGGGAACTGAATTCATTCAGTTTAGGAGAAAAAGGAGAGAAATGATTCCTCCCTATTCAGATAGGTCCCGGCAAGGGACTGTGCATGGATGCACAGAGTATGCTGGAAAATTTTACTGCACAACTATACACCATAGTTTTCTGTCTAGGGTATGTACTATACCATAGATGTACTGGCTATCATATATAGCTATACAATAGTCACTTCCGGCACAAGGCCGGCAGGGAAGAGGTGACAGTCCACTGAAGTAATATGATTAGGTGGCGCCGGCAGCGTGGCGGGTTGCCATAAGCGCCCCGGGCGCCAGCGAATCTCCATCGAGGGGGGAACTCCTCCCTGTCATCAGTCTATGTGGCAGAGAGAGTAGGAACCTCAGGATGATGGCAGATCGCCGGCATGTCGGCAAGCAGCCTGCGAAGGTATTCCAGCACTGACGTCAATCAATGAGACAGAGTGGATACCAGGTTACACTGACAGCTGTTGCCGGCAGGGTAGCGGCAGTGGACCGGCACTGATAGATAGAGAGAAAGGGTAGGAGAAGAGGGAGGGAAGGGCAGCTTGTTACCCAGACCTCGTCTTCCTCCGGAAGGAGTGTTCAAAAGAAAGAGAGAGGGAGGCAATCTTTCATCCAGCCTCAACAGAGCCGGCAGTCGGCTAGAATTGCGGATGGCGACCCAAGGGAGGACCGAAGAACACTCTAACATAGGGAGGTTTTCCGCCGGCAGACCTATTTGCCTAGGCTATCCCATAGTTCGACTATATGCGGAAAGCGTAGCGGCTCGGACTAACCAACGAAGGGACCAAGCCGAACCCACAACCCGCCGGCACGCGGTGGAGTTGTAGGACGGCGGATAGGGGTGTGATGGCTAGGCCAACACTAAAGGACTGAGGGGGGGAGGGGCGAGGGTCCTGAGAGGGAGCATGGGGGAAAGTGTAGCGTTCGCCAACACTCCAGGGGGGGGGGGGGTTCTGTTCCAGAACCAGCACTATCCCAGGTGTAGGAGAATTCATTCTCCAGCCTAGGGTAGGTTAGTTCGGAGAAGGTACAGCACTAGTGTACTGTCCTAAACTATAAAGAAACAGAATCTCCTGGCCTGCCTAACTTAGGCTAGGGAAGCGAGTCCCAAACCAGGGAAGGCAGGTGTAGGACAAGTCGCTAGGCCACAGGGAGGAAGGGTCGTAACCCTACCAAGTGTGGACTAGGGGAAGGGCAGAGCCCCCCCACCTTCGCCGACCAGCAGAGCCCAAAAGGAGAGTTCATTCACCTAGAGGGGGAGCTGGGGGCGAATAACTGGTACTCTGAGGTTCTGTCCCAAACTCAAAGCTCATGTGCTATGGTTAGGAGTCGGGAAAGAAAATCCTAGCCTAACCCTACCCGAATACGATTCGAGGTAAGGAGGGCTAGGATGTAGCCTAGACTACCACAGAGGGAGAGATTACCTTGGATAAGGTAACTGGGGAGGTTAGGAAGTATACAACAGCCCTACGTTAGGTTAGGGGCAAGGGAGTCGACTACCAAGATCTCCGAAACCCTTTGTATACTTCCTCGAAGGCGAAAACATATGTGCAATCACTGAATCTTATATGTATAAATGCCTAAAATCTTCATTTCATAAATTAACACTAGGAACACTTATTATATCATGCATGAGAGTAAACAAAAACCGCTTAGGCTATCGAGCCTAGGGGGTAGGCTAGTACATTAGCATACGAATCGGCTACCTACGCTCACCAAAAATGGATACTACTGTATCGGCATAATATAACTAATTCCTAGCAATGAAGACTAAATAACTCTGGCTGATATTTAGTTATGAGACCGGGCAAGGGTGTTCTGGCTAACAAAATAAAGCATGCGAGGCGAACAACAGCGTCTGACATGACGCCTCCTGTCAAGGCACTGCTCCGCCACAAAATACGGTATTTTAAGGTAAAAAGGCGTTACTTTATGGCTAGAGCTTATTTATACAATACAAGAATATGGTACTCAACTTTCCAGAAGAAGGCGAGGCTGAAGATTACGACATACTGGATCACTTAGCGAAAAACTGGGAAAAGCACCTTGTTATAAACGCTACGTGTAAAGGAATGAGAATGGCGCGCTACGGCAGCGTCAGCCAAGATGGCGGCCAACATGGCGACCGGATGTTGATGTCGCCGAGTACCATAACAGTAACGGAGGAGGAGAACTTTGTAACGGCTCCTCCCATAACTTGCCACTCTTTCCCCTCGAAGCGTAAATGCTATGTGGGGTGCAGATAGCTATGTGGCATGTCAAGCATACGTCCCCTGTTAATTATACGATATCCTAAAGGGAAACCTTATGGGTACTCGCGCCAGAAGTTAGAATTCTGTGAAACCTTTAGTTTAATTCTCTGGGAATATCTACTGTAGTCATATATACCCTTAGGAAGCTACTGAAAGAACCTTCCATCAGGACAACATGGCTTGAGCCCCCCAAAAATTCTAATTTTTGTAACACTAAATAATATCCAAGTGTAGATTCTTTTGCACATTTTAGTTGTACGATGATAATACAATATCCTGTGAAAATTTCAGCCACTATGTCATTTACCTCCCCCCCCCCAAAATTTTGAAAAGAGGATAGATTATTTAGCCAAAAACATATACTTTTTTTCTCATTTCAGGAAACGTTCCCTTGTGGTTCCTCCCCCCCCCCCCTCCCCTTGGATCTCAGAAAATGGTGCTCAATTATCGTAGAATAAGTGCTTAGAATAGTTTTGGCTTATTTCCATATTTAGATTTTAAGTGAATTGTTTTGTAAAGTAATTTTTTTTTATACTTTTTATTTTATTTGTAATAAATATTTATTTTAGATTTAGCTTTCATTTCCTTTTTCTTGAAAAATAGAATATTCTTTGAAGTTTTTTTAATAATAAAAGGCTGTGAATTGCTTAGAATTAATTTTTTATGAATTTTCTGGTGACCTCGGGTCGAGGTCGACCCAACGATACCTAATTAAGGTGGTCAAATAATGATACCTATACAGGATTAAAGTACCCATTTAGACCTCCTAAATTTCTGTCGTTGTCAGTGGGTCATTCCCCCCCCCCCTCCCCCGCTGTACTCTTCCTGAATGACGTTCACTCGCATGGCCTCCAACTCCTTCGGGTCATCAGTTGTAAGTTTCCCTTGGTGCTCCTCAATAAGCTCATCAATGTCGGCCACATCTACTTCCAGACCCCTGAACTTCCCGAGATGTAACTATCTCGGCAACTTCAGATTGAGCAACAAGATCAGGATTGTCAACATTTTCAGAATCGGCTTGAGCTTCGTCTGCCGTTTGGTCTGCGTGGAAGCCCTCAAAATCTTATCAGGCCGCAGCTTTTTCCACACACAGTTCAAGGTGTGCCTCAAAACTTCCTTACAAGCTTTATTAATGATTTTGAGGTATACTGTATGACAATATTAAGGATGAGTTTTGTGCTCTCAATGATTTTGAAACATCTCTTGAAGAGTTATTTTGTATAAGGCTTCTTATAATTTGAAAACACTTGCTGGTCCATGGACTGGAGGAGAGGGTGGTGTTCAGTGGAAGATAGAGAACCTTGATGAACGAATATTCTGCTACGATATCTTCCTCGAGGGCAGGAGGATAAGCAGGGGCATTGTCCAGCACCAGCAGGCATTTCATAGGGAGGTGCTTCTCTTCCAAATACTTTTTCACAATCCGGCCGAACAAACATTTATCTACTCAATGAGCAATTGTCTTGTTACCCAGGGTTTTCCTTTAGCCCTCCACAACAGGTGAAGATTTTCCTTAGTGACTTTGTGGGTCTTGAAGGCTCGAGGGGTATCGAAGTGATACACCAGCAAGCGTTTCACCTTGCAATCCCCATTGGAATTTTTTCCAAAAAACCCAATCTTGTCGCAATTGAGGACTTGCTGGGGACTATAGCCTTCCCAGGCAGTCAACTTGTCGAACGTCTTAACAAAGGCTTTGGCCGCTTTTGAGTCCGAGCTTGCAGCCTCTCCACGACGCACCAACAAATTAATGCCTAAGCGTCTCTTAAATTTTTCAAACCACCCACGAGAAGCCTTGAACTCTAGGTGTGCCTGCTTCTATGTTCCTGCATCGGCTTTGGCCTGACCATGCACAAGATCACCGAAAATGGAACCGGCTTTCTGCCAGATTATCGCTTCAGTAATAGTGTCGCCAGCCATTTATTTGTCCTTTATCAAGACAAGCACCAGTTTCTCCATCTCATCGTGGGCGTGGCTCCTCTTGCTGGAGAAAACAGTCACGCCCTTGGAAGGTGGTACTGCTTTGATATCTTCCATCTGCTTCAGGATCGTTCCTATCATAGACGGATTTCGGCCATATTCCTTCGCAATCACACTTAACTGCCTGCCAGCCTCGTATTTCCTGATTATTTTCATCTTCATCTCCATGGAAAGTATCATCCTCTTCTTTCTGTGGATATCAGCGACTTTCCTGGGACCCATGGCAAATAATGTAACGTAGTATCACACACGATACAGTACAATTGTTACGAAAGCGAAATCATAAACATTAAGTTAATGCGTACGATACCACTGCCGAAACGAAAAGATATAGGAATGCAAATGCATAGATGCATGATGGGATACAGTGTAGTACATGCTGACCAATATGAGAGCAGGGTCTTATGGTGGTAACTAGCATCTGAGTAGGGAGATAACCAATGGGAGCGCGGGAGGAGGGTAGTGAGTTCATGGGCCGGCGGCGCGTGAATTTTTAAATCTGTCTCGGACACGGTCAGGCTCTCACACCGTACCTCCTTTCGTTGGCCGAAACATTTTTCGTGAAGCGAGTCGTAAAACTCTTCACATCTCGTTTCGCAGAATGAATATTTCGTAAGGAGATTCTTTCGTGTCGAGAGGTTTAAGTGTGTATGGTAGTTCTATCTTCTGCTGAATTTATCTCCTATTTAAAGGACTCAGATTTATAGTGAGGAAATGTACAAATTACTTTTATTATTGCAGTAGTCTCTCTGTAGTTTTTATCATGAAAATTGTACAGAATTGATAATGAAATATAAAATGTATAATAATTTAGTCCATTTTAATTTTAATTTGCACATTTAAAGTGATTCGATTGTCCCTCACTTAATTGGTGATTTCTTACTGATCACAGATCTGCAAGCGCCCGAATGGCCAGTGCCATAGAACGAGCAGCTCAGCGTGTTCGAGGTGAACGTGCAAGTGGCAATGGTGGAGAAGCTGAAAAAACAGTACCCCAAGCAGCTGTCAAGCAGTGTTATAAAGGACATCGTAATGCAAGGTTTTCATAAGCTCGTGTTTTCCAAAAAAAAAATTTAATGCCATGCATATAAAGTTTATTTTCTTGTATACTAAGAAGGTTTTTAAGATTATTAATAATTTGATCTTTTAATGGTTACTTTTCAGAACTATGATTAAAGAAGCTTGCTTTTGGGGAGATACTCATGTAATGTCAGGATCTGATTGTGGACGTGTATTTGTATGGGAACGAAAATCTGGAAGACTTGTAATGTTGTGGGAAGCAGATCGTCATGTTGTTAACTGTTTACAGCCACATCCAACTCTGCCAGTTCTTGCTACGTCTGGCATTGATTATGATCTTAAACTTTGGGCTCCAATCTGTGAAGAGTCCCGTTTTGATGAAGAAAGAGCATTAGAGGTACATGTCCATTGTTATCTGTATTTTTATGACATGGTAAGTGTAGTAACCCTTATAGATCACTTATGATATTCAAATGAATTATTTAATTACAGTATTTTTTTAAAGGTAGGCCATCATTTTCTTGAATAATTCAGTATACACTTTTAAAAGTTTTCTTTAAAAGAGTACTGATATTAATATGCACCTCATATATGTACTGCATGGCCTATGTATATAGAAAATATATAAAGAACCAGCAACTTCCAAATATTGGATTTTCCGAATGAACCGTAGGGAGCTGTCAGTGGTGTGGGGGAATATGCTGAGAATACAGGCCTATTTTGATCTTGTTATTTAGTTGAGACTCGGAAGTATGTTTATTACTGCTTTAACAGGAGACTTGATATGAGTAATGTTTACCCTAGCATGTCAAATGGGATATTAGTTTTGATCAAAGGCATTGGTTGGAGACGGGACATAAAGAAAAATATTGTATGTTAAATCTAATGGGAAACTGATTTTGATCAAAGTTTTTAAAATGATACTATTAAAAGAGTACGAAGAAGAGTGATACCTTAAAGTCATGGAAGGAAAATTTATGGTGAACATTATTCTGCATCATTAGAAGAGAACTGCCTTTAGTTAAAATTCTAGTATAGGGTTCCTTACATTATCAAATTTTTCCATTGCACTGCAGTCATTTAAAAGTGTTTTTTAGTATCTTTTTTTTCTTATTTTATCTCATCCTGCAATCATTTCAGAGTTGAATACAATGAATAGCTCCATATTTGGGCCTAAACTTTGTGAAATCTGTAGAGAAAATTCTTTGCCATTATATTCTGGACATTCCTACTTGTCTTCATCCAGATAGATCTACAGTACTTCCACATTCATTATTATCTGAATACCGATCTCTCGTCATCATGTGATAAATTTCCCAGAATCTAGGTAGGCCTACCCTGTTTCTCTGCAAATTTTCCATTTGCAATATAAAAATCCTAGCATGCCCAGACATTAATTTGAGGATTTTGTAGTTAATCATTTTCAAAATTTCTTCCATTTTCTTTTATGTACTTACGTCTTTTCAAAGAGTACAGTCTTAATCCATATGATATAAGTTGTTCTATTTTGTAGTGGGATACTGCCACTGTATTTACCCGTTGTTCCTCAGTTTATTTCACATTAATTCAAACTGTTATTATACTCTTAATGTCCTTTCATTATTAGTTATGCAATACAGCAAATTGTCAAGGTATAAAGAAATATTCTGCTTCCTTTATGGCCTCCACTTTTACTGTATGGTTTTCGACCTTGCTTTCTTCCTTGTTAGCTCTGAAAAGTTTCAAGCATAAAAATCACTTATTTCTTCTACATTCTTCATCCTGAGCATCCCTTGTTATATTATTTAGCATGTGATAAAGTATAATGTTCATCTTTGCACTACTGCCAAAGCAACAACACAGCCATACTCTTTGAGTACACTTTTTAAACTTTTTACTTAGTCATTTTCCGATCGAAATAGGCTTAGTTGTGCTATGGTGGATTTCAGTTCTCTTTTCTCTATTTCAATCTCTCATGCACTGATAACATCAGATTATTTCAATGAACCTCCCCCAATTTTCATATTGCTCTCTCTGGAAGCTCAGGTTTATGACTTATACCCCTAAAACTGAAAAAAAAAAACTAAATTCCCATTTACTAGAGGTTTATGGCAATAATCGATGGCTTGAGCAAGCCATACTGTCTATGTCTTCAATCTCTATGTGTTGTTAGCTTGCTGACAAGCCCATAACTCCAGGTTGTTTATATTTAGGGATTTTTGTGGTTTTAAATGTCTTCTGGATTTATTAGTAAATACTGTATAGATGGTTAAGGGAATTATTTCTGGGTGATCATGATATGCATTTTCTTTGTATCTCATGTTGGGGACAGTACTGTATTGGGATTTAGATAACAGTTGTGAGGAGTCTGAAGCCCCCACCTTTCCTCTTGTGGAAAAATAAGTTTCTATTGGTTGCAGACCAAATTAAAAGTTTTAAGCACAAAAGGTAATTTCCTTTTAGTTCATAAGAAAATACAGAGTAGACTAGACTAATTGATTATAGCAGGAATGATGTCAATAATAACACTCCAGAACAAAACTCCATTACAGCTCTTAACAAATCAAGTTTTGGTAGGGATGAGCTTCAAGAGCTCTTAACTTCTTTAGCTTTTTTTGTAAATCTGAAACGGCTAATTACTCTTCGATTAAAGGCAGTAATGTTGAACTAACCTGCCCTATTTCAAAACCTAATTGGACTTATATAGCCAGGTGTACTGATTTTAATGTTCCATTCAGTAAGGGTATTGGTGGTGCACTACACATTACAGATTCAAGATCCTCTCATAAACCCTCAAAGGGTCTAGGCAGATTTGTCTGAAACAATTTGTCTAAAAGGTAATTTATCAAAAACAATTCGTCTGAAACATTTTTTCTAAAATAATTTGTCTAAAGCAGTGCTTCCCAAACTTTTTTTTTCTTTCTTTTTTTTTTTTTTTTTTTGGCAGAACCCTTTGACATTGTTTTGAAAATAGTTGAATCCTTAATATAAATTGAAACTTACTCTGTTGAAAAATTAATTTATTTTAAACAAACTTACATTTTACTCAAAATAGTTGTAAATAATTTCCTTGAACATACTAGCCTATACTGAAAAATTAATTTATTCTAAACAAACATACCTTTTACTCAAAGTAGTAAGCTGTACTTAATTTTCTTAAACATACTATATTGAAAAATTCATTAATTTAGAAAAAAATATACTTTTCACTCAGAATAGTAAGTTATACATAATTTCCTTAAAAGTACTATGCTGAAATATTAGTTTATTTTAAACAAATATAATTTTACACAAAATACTAAGTTGTTCATAATTTCCTCAAACATACTAAGCTGAAATATTAATTTATTTAAAACAAACATATTTTTTTAATCAAAATAGTAATTTCTACATAATTACCTTAAACATACTATGCTGAAAAATTATTTTATCTCAGACATAAAGACTTTTACTCAAAATATTAAATTCAACATAATTTCCTCAAACGTACTATACTAAAAAAATTGTTAATTTTAAACAAACGTACTAGTACTGAAAATAGTAAATTTTACACAATTTCCTTAAACATACTATACTGAATATAAATTTATTTTCAACAATCATACTTTTATTCAAAATTGTAAGTTTTACATAATTTTCCTATACAAACTATGCTGGAAGATTGATTTATTGTAAACAAATGTACTTTTACGCAAAATGGTAAGTTTTACATAATTTCCTTAAAGTTACTATCGTCATCATCTCCTACGCCTATTGACGCAAAGGGCTTCGGTTAGATTTTGCCAGTCGACTCTATCTTGAGCTTTAAATTGAATACTTCCACATTCTTCATCTAATTCACGCTTCATAGTCCTCAGACATGTAGGCCTAGGTCTTCCAACTCTTGTAGTGCCTTGTGGAGCCCAACTGAACCTTTGATGAACTAATCTCTCTTGGGGAGTGCAAAGAGCATGCCCAAACCATCTCCATCTACCCCTCATCATGATCTCATCAACATATTATTATTATTATTATTATTAATTGCTAAGCTACAACCTTAGTTGGAAAAGCAGAATGCTATAAGGCCAGGGGCTCCAACAGGGAAAGGAAAGGAAACAAGGAAAGATTAAATATTTTTAAGGGAAGTAACATTAAAATAAATATCCTGTATAAACTATAAAACTTTAACAAAACAATGGGAAGAGAAATTAGATAGAATAGTGTGCTTGAGTGTACCCTTAAGCAAGAGAACTCTAACCCATGACAGTGGAAGACCATGGTACAGAGGCTATCGCACTTCCCAAGACTAGAGAACATTTGTTTGATTTTGGTGTGTCCTCCTAGAAGAGCTGCTTGCCATATCTAAAGAGTCTCTTCTACCCTTACCCAGAAGAAAGTAGCCACTAAACAATTACAGTGATGTAGTTAACCCCTTGGGTGAAGAAGAATTGTTTGGTAATATCAGGTTGTCAAGTGTATAAGGACAGAGGAGAAGCTGTAAAGAATAAGCCAAACTATTCAGTGGATGTGTAGGCAAAGGGAAAATGAACCGTAACTAGAGAGAAGAATCCAATGTAGTACTGTCTGGCAAGTCAAAGGACCCCATAACTCTCTATTGGTGGTATCTCAATGGGTGGCTGGTGCCCTGGCCAACTTAATACCTGAGTAATCTCTCTTATAATTTAATTTCTAATCCTGTCCTGCTATTTAACTTCGAATATCCTTCTTAGGGTTTTGTTCTCAAATTTACTAAATCTATTGTAGATTGTTTCATTGTCCATAGAGTAACACCCATCTCACTAAACATATGTAGGCTGATTTTTATATGTAATTTCAGGCCATTTGATTTCCAAATTTTACGTAATCTAGCCATTGTCTGATTTGCTTTTTTCAATCTTTCACTAAACTCTAATTCTAAAGGCACTGTATTGGAGATCATAGTTCCTAAATACGTAAATGATTCTACCTCATTAATACTTTCTCCTTCCAACGATATGTTATCTCCCATTGCATACTCCATTCTCATCTTTACTTTGATGGCTGCTTTTCCAGTCCCATACAGCAGGAGATCCCCACTCTCTACAGGACCTCCGCTGTCGTTTTACATTGTTTGTTCAGAGTATTTATCGTTTCAGATCACGTATTGTTCATTTACTGTTAAATCGTCACTGTTGTTAGACTGTTTAAATATGAAAGTCTTCAGTTTCCTCTTGAAAGTTTTAATGGTTGGTAGTAGGTTGGCCTGGGCACCAACTGCCCATTGAGATACTACCGCTAGAGAGTTATGGGGTCCTTTGACTGGCCAGACAGTACTACATAGGACCCTTCTCTCTGGTTACGGTTCTTTCCCTTTGCCTACAAAGACACCGAATAGTCTGGCCTATTCTTTACAGATTCTCCTCTGTCCGCATACACCTGACAACACTGAGATTGCCAAAATATTCGTCTTCACCCAAGGGGTTAACTACTGCACTGTAATTGTTCAGTGGCTACTTTCCTCTTGGTAAGGGTAGAAGAGACTCTTCAGCTATGGTAAGCAGCTCTTCTAGGAGAAGGACACTCCAAAATCAAACCATTGTTCTCTAGTCTTGGGCAGTGCCATAACATCTGTACCATGGTCTTCCACTGTCTTTGGTTAGAGTTCTCGTGCTTGAGGGTACACTCGGGCACACTTCTATCTAGTTTCCCTTCCCCTTGGTTTGTTAAAGTTTTTTTTATAGTTTTTATAGGAAATATTTTTTTTAATGTTACTATACTTAAAATATTTTACTTTTCTTTATTTCCTTTCCTCACTGGGCTATTTTCCCTGTTGGGGCCCCTGGGCTTATAGCATCCTGCTTTTTCAACTAGGGTTGTAGCTTAGCATTTAATGATAATAATAATAATAATGTCTTCAATCATTCGAATGTTGCGGAGGAGTTTATTATATAGTCTCGGGGCCACATATTTAAATGCTCTGGAGCCCAAAGTGGACATAAATCTAGGTTCCAACAGTTTGAAGCCATCTGTAACTGTTCTCGCGTCGACACGATTTGTTGGCTGCGCAATATGTAGCAATTCTCTTAGGTGTTTTGGACGACCGGTTCTGATGACTTGGTGAGTTATTGTACATATTTTAAATTCAATTCTCGCTTTAATCAGCAGCCAGTGTAAATCAATTAGTATAGGGGTGATCCTTTCTCTAGGTGGAACACCTTTTATACCTTTTGCTCCTCTGTTTGTTTATTATGTTTTATAATTTCTCAAGTTCCAATTTTGGTAAATTGTAATAGATTGAGTTTCAGTAGTCAATCCTGATAATAACACAGTTTATCACAAGTTTCTTAACAGAATTTTCATCCAGATACTTTTTTATAAACGAAATATTTCTTAGATGATAACGAGCAGTTTTTATTACATTATTTATTTGGGCCTTTAGAGACAGGTTACAGTCAAGAAATACACCTAGATCTCGAACTTTACTAGATATCGGCACGAGTCATTATTTATGTTCATTTGAATATCTCCCAAGTTTTTCACGCTGTTTCTCTTACCCACCACCATGAATTCAGTTTTGTTCTCATTTAATTTTAGTTGTTTAAATGTCATACATTCTCTAACACTATCAAGGATTCAGTTTAGAGTTTCAGTAGTGTCATCTATATAATTTATGGAGAAGTAAAATTGTGTGTCATCCGCAAATAGTTTGAACTTCACGCCATGCCTTTGTAGTATTTTCGATAGATCAATAGTATAGACGCAGAATGAAATGGGGCCAAGTAAACTCCCCTGGGGTACCCCTCTGTTTAAGGGTTCATATGATGAATAAGAGTTTCCAATTTGTACACAGTAATTTCTCCCAACTAAGTAGTCTTTTAGGTATTCCAAGGCTTGATCTTCGACCCCAATGGACCGTAGATCATATAGTAGCAGTTCCTGCACAACTGTATCAAAAGCAGCACATATCGAGCAGTATTAAAAACGGATTATGAGCAAAGCGAAAAATCTATTTTTGGGTGAGATAGCCATGGCGTCCTGATGGAAGGTTCCTTTTTGGTAGCTTCCTTGGGTATATAACTACTAAATATTCCCAGAGAATTTAACCACAGGTTATCACAGAATTCTAACTTCTGGAGCGAGTATCCTAAAGGTTTCCCTTTAAGACATCGTATATCAACAGGGGACGCATGTATTAATGCACCACATAGCTATCTACACCCCACATAGAGTTAACACTTCGATGTGTAGGGGCGCAGAATAGCTGGGGAGCCGTTCCACAGCTAATCTCGTTTGTGGCTACTTTTGGTACTCGAGACGTAAACAAACGGGCGCCATTGCTAAATGACGTCACGTCCGTCCTCATCCTGAAGCCAGTTGCTTGCCGATCACCATGATACAGCAGAGCAGGGTGGGACCTGAAAAACTGGACAAAGTAGCAGGGAGGGTCCATCAGGACGCCATGGCTATCTCACCCAAAAATAGATTTTTCGCTTCGCTTAAAATCCGTTTTTTGGGCTCAAGCCATGGCGTCCTGATGGAAGAATACCAGAGAATCAATGTATCGTGGTAGATTTTCCCCTTTTAGTGTAAGTGCCGAGGGCTTTGAACAGGTGAGCATAGTAATCTTAATAGAAGAACCGTAGGGAAGAGAACTTCCTGCCCCCCTGGCAGTGAAGTCCCCACGGGCCATGCCGAAGATCAAAGTGGTCATCGAAGGGCTACTCACCTTGCTGGGAGAACATGAAGAACTTGGAGACAAGACTGAATAGTTGGCATTCATATAGGAACATTCTCAAGGGCAGACAAGTGGTTGTTAGGCACTGTATGTTAATAGAGAATCGTCTGGTCTCTAAGATATGAAGTAAGTAAGTATTCGTGTAGGAATATTACATTGCACAGGTGAGTATATAATAAGGGTTGAAACCTTAGTAATCTTCATCGAATATAAGAGGAAGGGGATAATAAAACTATGACAGTCGTGTATTTCATAGTATAAGTAGGAGCGGATTGAGACGCACAAGTAATAAAATAGAAATTTTATTTCACAATTGCAGAATATATTAATGAAATGCAATAAATACGTAAAAGTAATTTACAACCAATTATAATGTACATAGTAATGAAAGACTTGCTCTTGAATCTGAAAGAGAATTTCAAAATTATTAGTAGGCACTCGTTCCAGAGGAACGTCAGTCTTTTAAATTAAAACACATCATGCTCTAGGCATGCGGCACTCGTGTGACGACTATGACATTTCACCTGGGAGAAGAACAGTATATGAAAAAACACTAAGTGTCTTTGAAATCACTACGTATCACGCGAGGGTCAACATAGGCACCCGAGGAGTTAGAGTCCCAAGTAACTCACTGTTCTATGCAGAATTAGGTGCAGGTTTTATAACACTACCTGTGGCTACCACAAAATGTTTGACTTCATGCACTTGTTTCGCATAATGTTTGAAGAAAACACGCGAGGATTTCCAGCCTGTGAAACTCTTAAGGCTTTCGAAATCCATACTCTGAAAGAAATTCAGAGACGATGCAACTTTTCTAGGATCGTGACCGGCGGGTGTACTGTCAGGATCCTCTCTGCGAATGAAGTAGGTGATTTTCGCTCTTAGTTGTTTCAGTGACAGGTCGCTGCCCGATGTTTCTCCTTTGAAGAGTTGGCCTCCACCAAAGTCCGAAGTTCTACGAAGATAGACCTTGAGGCTCTCTACTGGACATAGAGAGGCATCTTCTTTCAAGGGGCATATTCTCCAAGGGCCCCATCTTTTGGTGGGTAATTCGTTTTTGGCGAGAAACGTCGGATCCTGGAAGAGGGTAAAGTCACCTGAATCTGTAAACAGAATGTGGCCCTCGTCCCTTGATAATGCCACTATTTCGCTGACTCGGGCTCCTGAGGCAAGAGCAAAAAGAAAGATAACTCTCTGAGTCAGATCTTGAGAGGGCACGAATCATTTTCCAAGTTGGAGGCAAAATGGAGCACCTTGTCCAGAGACCAGGAGATCGGTTTTGGTGGGGGTGCTGGGCGTAGACGAGCGCATGCTTTCGGCAGCTTATTGAAGATGTCGTTGGACAGATCAATCTGAAAGGCATACATCAGTGGTCTAGTCAAGGCCGATTTGCAAGTAGAAATCGTGTTGGCTGCCAAGCCCTGTCCATGAAGGTGAATGAAGAAGGACATGCAAAAATCAATGGTGATTTCCGTAGGATTTTTTGCCTTGACGAATGAAACCCATTTTCTCCAGGATGATTCGTATTGCTGTCGTGTGGATTCGGTCTTGTATTCCTCGAGGAAGTCTAGACTTTTCTTCGAGATCCCAAACCTTTTCTTCGCGGCTAGGGAGAGAAAATCATGAGATGAAGGTCCTTGATTTTCGATGATGAAGCGAAGACAGTCGACTTCTGTACTTGCTGGGAGAGAACTGGGCCTGGGAGAGGGATCAGCGTGGGCTGCAGCTCCAGGACCAGGGGGTACCAATTGCTCCGGGGCCACTTGGGAGCCACTAGGGCCGCTGTCCCTTTGAAGGTTCTCAGCTTGGAGAGGACTTTAAGCAGAAGGTTGGTGGGAGGGAACAGTTAGATCTTGGACCATCTGTTCCAGTCCAGTGACATGGCGTCCACTGCTTCTGCCTTGGGGTCCTCGTACGGGGCCACATATCGAGGAAGTTGATTGTTGTCGCTCGTTGCGAAGAGATCGATCTGAAGTTCTGGGACTTGGTGAGAGATGAAGGAGAAGGATCTTGCGTCTAGAGACCATTCCGACTCTATCGGACTTGTCCGGGATAGAGCGTCCGCCGTCACGTTGCGGAATCCTTGTAGGTGAACTGCAGACAGGTGCCATTTCTTTTTCTCTGCCAGACGGAAGATTGTCAGAAGTACCTGATTTATCTGGGGCGATCTTGAGCCTTGGCGATTGAGACATCGAACTACCACCGAGTTGTCTAGGGTTAGACGAATATGGATCGAGGGAGGCGGGGAGAGTTTCTTCAGCGTTAGAAGGACCGCCATGGCCTCCAAGATGTTGATGTAAAACGTCTTGAATAGGGGAGACCATGTGCCTTGAGCCTGTTTTTGGTGGGAGTGACCTCCCCAACCCTTCAGCGAAGCGTCCGTGTGGATGTTGAGTGATGGAGGTGGGTGTTGAAGAGGGATGGACCTTTTCAGGGCCTTTGCTTCTGACCACGGCTTGAGTAGCAGCCGAAGTCTGTTTGGGAGCCGTCTCTTGAGGTCTCTTCGAGCGATGGATGCAGAACGTCTCCAGACTCCCGCGGCATCCTTTAGCTGTGCACGTAGCACTGGGTTTGTCACTGAGGCGAACTGTAGAGAGCCTAGAACTCATTCCTGCTGATGTCTTGAGATCCGTTTGGATTTCAGCAGTCGCTTGACAGACCCTGCTATTTCCTTCCTTTTCTTCTGGGGGATGGAAAGGCGGTGTGACTGAAGGTTCCACTGGATTCCTAACCATTGGAACTTCTGAGCTGGAGAGAGGCGAGATTTCTTCGCGTTTATCTTGAATCCCAGGTGTTCTAGGAACTGGGTGACTTTGCTGCAGGATCTTAAACAATCCTCGGGCGATGGAGCCCAGACTAGCCAGTCGTCGAGGTAGGCCATCACCTGGACGTCTCGGAGGCGGAGCTGTTGTACTATGGCGTCCGCCAGCTTTGTGAAGATCCAAGGGGCCACGTTGAGGCCGAAGGGCATGGCCCTGAAGGCGTAGCTTTTCCTTTGGAGTCGAAATCCTAGGTAGGAGGAAGCGTGGTGGTTCATTGGAACGTGCCAGTAGGCATCCGCCAGGTCTATGGAGACTGTGTAAGAACCTCGAGGCAGAAGGGTCCTTATCTGTTGAAGAGTCAGCATCTTGAACTTGTTGTTCGCTATGAACTTGTTGAGGGGGGATAAGTCTAGAATGACTCTGAGCTTGTCGGAGTCCTTCTTGGGGACACAAAACAGTCTCCCTTGGAACCTGGCTGACTTTACCCTCCTTATCACCTTCTTGTTCAAGAGATCTAGGACATATTCTTCCAGAAGGGGTTTGATTGTTGGAAGAATTGTTGGAAGGTTGGGGGTGGTTGAGTCCAACTCCAGCCTAGACCCTTCTTGACGATGCTGTGTGCCCAGGGACCGAAGGTCCAACGATCCTGGAATTGGCGGAGTCTTCCTCCCACCGGAAGCACTTCATTGCTTCTGGTGTCCCGAGGGTTTACTGCCTCGGCCGCTAGCTCCCCTTCCTCCTCTGCCTCTGGAGGGACGGCGAGATGCGTCTCTGCCTGCACCTCTGCTTGAGCCTCTACCTTTGGGACGAAAGGTAGTCGTCTGTTGCTCGAAGGCAGGGGTGAAAACCGGTGACTGGGACAAGACTGGTTGGGTGACCAGCTGAAAGGTCTGCTGTGGCTGAGCAGCCACTTGGGGAGTAGCGGGTCCCGGAAACTGCCGTCTCTGTTGACGTTGCTGGGGTTTTGGCTTGGAGGATATCCTCTTAGGTTGAGGGCCGTCGTCCTGAGAGGATTTCCTCTTCTTCGACATGCCCCACTTGTGGAGAAGGTTCCTGTTCTCCGTGGCGGCCTTGTCGGTGATCTCTTTCACAAGATCAGAGGGAAAGAGGTGCTTACCCTAGATGTTGGAGGAAATCAGCCTCCGGGGTTCGTGTCTCACTGTGGCACTTGAGAACACGAATTCACGACAGGCTCTCCGAGCCTTCATAAAGCTGTACGAGTCCTTAACTACAGTCGCCAGATGCGTTTTGGCGAGCACCATGTAGTGGTCGGGGACTCTAGTGTCACCGGCCATGGCGTCAAGCTGTACCTGGAGGGACATGGATGCGGCGAGCCTTTCCTTCGTGTCTTGTTCCCGACGAAGGAGATGGTCATTAAGTTTTGGGAGGTCTTCGTTAAACTGACGTCCAGCAACGTCAGGATCTAGTTTTCCCACCACGAAGGTATGCTGGATATCCTTCCAGTGTCGAACATCGGGGGGAGTAACCAGGGAGAAGGGTCTGCACTCCTCCAGTGCCGGGCAAGGTTTCCCTTCTTCCACTGCCTTGTGTACCGCAGCGAAGGCCTTTTCCATGAAGGGGAGGATCGCATCATCAGGTGCGACGTAGGTAGGGTGCTTCTTGCTCAGCACCAGAAGCTTTGAGCAGGTAAAACCCCTCCTTTTAAAAGCGTTGGCCAGCATAGCCTGGGCCTTCGGGAGATCGAACACTATCACCTCGCCTTAGGTTCGGTCTCTTCTTTAGAGGCACGTTCGGATCGAAGCCGGACGTAACAGTCCGGATAAGCCTCAAAACTCGGGAAGAACTCCACTTCTTCCTGGGCAACCGAGCCGACCTTCTCACTGACGAAGATCCTGCCCGTTGCGATAGGCATATGCTAAGCATACCTCCAGGGGTTGGCGTGCGAGCATGCCGGGAGGTCCTTAACCGAAATCCTTTTCGGCTCCTTGGAACTTCCCATGGTCCTGATGTATTCGTGTGTCTCACGGAGTTTCTTGTCCATAAGAGCTTCGAGCATACGGAACATCTCCTGGGCGCTGGTTGGGATGGGGTCCGGGGTGGCGGAGGTAGACGGGAGTGATACTTCCGTCAGTGTAGGAGTTGGGGCGGTGGTGGAAGGCGGAGCGACCTCTTGCTCCGACTCGGCGTATTCCACTCGGTCCTCCTCATAGTCCAATTCTTCGGCCATGAGGTTCCTCTCCATTGTCTCCGACACCTCCGACATACGCTCCCCGTTGTCGGTATCCAGGCGACACTAGTGCATGGACTGGGCCATGACAACATCGGGTTCCACCGTGATCTGGACGGTGGGGATCTGATCCTTGGGGACCACAGAGTCTGGGGATGTCTTTGGAAACAGTAAGGCCCTCAAGTCTTCAGTAGCAAGGTACGGTCCAGTGGCGTTCTTCTGGAAGCCACGCACCCATTTGCATAGCTTCTCTCGAGAAGCGTCTCTAACCTCCGCTGAGGGAGGGTTATTGAACGCCTCGACCAGGCGTTCCTGGCAGACCGTACAGTTCTGCGGGTCCCAAAACTTCAGATCACCTCTCTTGTTGGCACAAGGGGCGTGAGTCCTACACGCTGTGTGCCCATAAAAGTGCGGGCGCTTCACTCCACAGAAGCCGTGGTCGCACTTCATGTGCTCCTCCTGTAAGAGAAAGAGAACATGAGTATGGGGGAGTCATAAGAATGACTTCTATTCTAAAGTTAAATATTAAATGATTAATATTTAACTTAATATTAAGTGGTATAAACAATGTGATGTTCAGAGAATGGGCGGAAAAGAAGGAGATAGACACATACTCCGTGTAACCCGCCCGGCTGGTTACCGTAACCTTATCCATAGGCAATTTGTTGTGACCGAGGGGACAGGACAGAATTCAACATAGAATGCCAGGAAGGCAGTGGGAATTCTAGTGGTAATTGCCAAGGATATAAAACTGGGACTGAGGCCACTCAGACCCTAGAATTGGGAACGTAGAAGATCCCATAGGGTAACGGTTTCCGGCAACCAGCCGTACTGAGATACACACAGCATGCTGGAAATCTGTGATATGCAAGAAGACAGCATGGTTACTAATAGAAAGGTAAGATAATACCTATCTATTTATATAATCAAACCATCTGGTTGCGATGTAGGGCTATCAGCATGAGATGATAGCTAGTAGAAGGGGTGCAAGTCGCCTTGACACCTCCGGAAGGCTCCGGCAGACCGGCAGCACGCCGGAGGCTGCTCCAGCAGAGTTTCTGGCATTAGGGAAGACAAATATATAAGTCAGGGGTAATACCAGGATGGCGGCCGCCGGCGGGGAGCGGGGGCACTCCGGCGGGGAGCGGCGGCTCCGGCAGCCGAAGGTTGCCGGCTTGGTGACAGGGACAAGGATGGGTTATAGCAGAACCTGACTGCTGGCAGTGGATGGCGGCTCTCCGGGGGCCGGACCGGTGGACGGACGACCGAAGCTATGAGGTAAGGGGGAAGGCCATCGGCTGGACGCCGACGGGAGGCGGCAGTCCCCCGGCACACGTAGGACTGACGGCCCAGAGGGCAAGGGATATGTCACCAAGGTTGGGAGGTGGGTATCACCAACAGGGGAGGCGGCAAGGGACCGGCACCAGGATAGTGAAAGAGACAGAAGGAGGGATGTATGGGTACGGCCACGGACCCCAAGACATCCCGCCTGAGTGGGTGTACCCATGATAGAGGCTAGCCCTATCACCCAGAAGCAGGGGCCGCAGAGGGCCGGGAGCCAGGGTAGCCCAAGGGAGGGCTAGGGAACACCCAAGAGGGGGGAGAACCCCTGTGGACAAAACGCATCAAGTGGCTAACCCCATAGGACACTATGAAGGGTATATGTACCAGAGCGGACTGCACACAGGAGCTCAAGGTAGCCCTATCACTCCACCCTAAGGAGGAGTTGTAGGTCAGGGGACAGATGGGTATAGACCAACCTAAGTATAGGCTAGGCCATACAAGAGATAGGTGGGGAGGGGAGGGGAGAAGAAGAAGGGTCTTCTATGGAGGAGGCTCTGTACCAAAGCGGCCACCAAGGAAGGGAGGACGCTCCCTAGCCTAAGGTAAGGCAGCCTGTCTGAAAACGGTGCATGGGTATCGTTTCAGCAAGGCACAGAACTAACTCCCCCCAAGCCTAACCTAGAGCAGGGATGTTACACCCTGAACTAGGAAGGATGGAAGACGTATCACTATTGCAGGAAAGGTCGGAGACCTAGCCCCTTAGGGTTGCGTCATTCTCGGACGCAACCCTAAGGGGGGATCATTCCCTTAGGGAGGACAGAGAAGCGATATATACTCTGATATGAGCTTGATCCCCTTACGTGGTAGGGGGAGCAAGACTACACAGAGGGGATGCCCTAAGGCAGGGGATGAAGGAAGCATATAGGGGTCCTACTTGTAGGTTAGGTTAGAAAGGCACACTATCTAACCTATCCCCTATATGGTCCCTGAAGGCGAAAACACTTGCATCACAGTCAATAGTATTGTAAAACAATGCCACTATCTTCATAATTAAACCTAGGATCACTGAAATATATCATGCATGAACACTGATGTTAGGCGCTCTGGCCTAGGGGCTAGACTAGCGAACTGGTATGGGGTCAGATGATGACCGATAACAAGGCATCAAAACACAATATATAAAGTTCCTAGCTATGAAGACTAAATAACTAATAGTATCGATTAGTTAATGAGGCCGGAAAACGCTGTTGAGGCTAGCTAAATAAGGCATGCAAAACAACAGCGACGCCATAAAATGGCGGGTCCGGTCGAGGCACAGCTCTGCCACAAAACATAAAATATCTCGAAAAGTAAAAGTTACTTTACGGTCAGAGCTTATTTAAACAATACTGGAACCTTGTACTCAACTTTCCAGAAGAAGGCAAGGCCGAGGGTAGAGACATGGCTAAGATGCAAGTCGATAAAGTACGCACAGAGAAAAATCCGACTAGTAAGGCAAGCTACTAAGCGAAGGATGAAGACGGACGTGACGTCATTTAGCAATGGCGCCCGTTTGTTTACGTCTCGAGTACCAAAAGTAGCCACGAACGAGATTAGCTGTTGAACGGCTCCCCAGCTATTCTCCGCCCCTACACATCGAAGTGTTAACTCTATGTGGGGTGTAGATAGCTATGTGGCGCGTTAATACATGCGTCCCCTGTTGATATTCGATGTCTTAAAGGGATACCTTTAGGATACTCGCTCCAGAAGTTAGAATTCTGTGATAACCTGTGGTTAAATTCTCTGGGAATATTTAGTAGTTATATACCCAAGGAAGCTACCAAAAAGGAACCTTCCATCAGGACGGCATGGCTTGAGCCCAAAAATACCATATTTATTTTCATCCACCATTTCCAGCATATCATTAACAACATAGCAGATGGCTGTCTCCGTAGAGTATAGTTTTCTATAAGCAGATTGGTTGTCAGGCAAAGCTTCTATTACTTCAAAGTGACTGACTAGTTCAAGAATTACATATTCAAGCACTTTTCAAACAAAGAATAGATTCGAAATAGGTCTATATGAGCTTAATTCCTGGTAGTCCAGTGCATTTTTCAGAACTGGCGTGACTAGCCATTTTCTCAGATTTATGAAACTTGCATTCATCAATGCTTGCATTTGCTATTCTCATTATTATTTCGGCTAAACTTTGAAAAGTTTCTCTCTCCAATTACTTCAGATATTGGCATAGAATCGATCGCGCAGTTTGTTTTCTTTTGTCTCTTGATAATTCTGGTGATGTCATCTTGTGTTATGTTGTTAAATTGTATTAATTTTGTCTGTGTGCCTGGTGTATCATCAATCTGATGTTGAGTATTTACAAATGACCTGGTTATATTTTCAATTTTGTTTTTAAAGAATACTAGAAAATTATTTGTTAGTTCCTGGTCACTGTATTTATCAGGTAGCTTCTTTTCTTTTATATTTCCCATTATACCATTTGGGAGACGATATAACTTATTTATGTCTGTTGCTGCTTCGAGGATCTTTCTCTTATGGTATTCACTTTTTTTTCCTTCTTAGTAGGTAGTTATATAGACACGCTGCAGTTTTGTATTCTACCCAAGTATTTTCAGTTTTTAACCTATTCCACTTCCTTTCTTTACGTCTTTTTCCCTCTTTTTCACCAAAGTCTCTCCATCGAATCAAGGAGATTGGTCTTTTACAGTTATAGTCTGTTCCATCGGTGGGCACATGGTATCATATTCACTTTTACTCACTTTATTATAAGTGGTCGTAAGACAGTTAACACGCTTACCTCCTAACAGACGTTTGTTATCATGATCATGGGTGATGTTGATGGCATCATTTAATTTAATTTATGTCTAAAGTTTATTTTCTTTACTAATGCATGTTTCTGTAGAGGTAGAATAAACGTAATAAGTTTGTGTACTGGGGAGATAGTACATTTCTCTTCAACTTTTATATCAGATACAATATTATTTATGTCATCACTTAGAACTAAGTCTAGCATATGCCCAGATAAAGTAGTTGTAGGCTACAGTCGACTATACTGAAAAATTACTTTATTTCAAAGAAAATTATTTATCATTCAAAATAATAAGTTTTACACAATTTCCTGAGACATTCTATGCTGAAAGATAAATTTATTGTAAACAAATATACCTTTACTCAAAATAGTATGTTGTATATAATTTCCTTAAACATACTATGCTGAAAGATTAATTTATTTTAAACAAATATACCTGTATTCAAAATAGTGAGTTTTACATAATTTTCTTAAACATACTATACTGAAAAATTTATTTATTTTAAACAAACATGTTTTTACTCAAAATAGTAAGTTTTACATAATTTCCTTAAACATATTACGATGGAAGATTGATTTATTTTAAACAAACATAATTTTTCTCAAAATAGTAAGTTTTACATAATTTCCTCAAACATGTTATACTGAAAAATTTGTGTACAGTATTTTAAACAAACATAATATCACCCAAAATAATATGTTGTGCATAATTTACTTAAGCTTACTATGCTGAAAGATTAATCTAAACACTTTTACTTGAAATTGTAAGTTTTGCATAATTTCCTTAAACATACTATACTTTAAAATTAATTTATTTTAAACTAACATACTTTTTACCAAAAATAGCTAGTTTACACAATTTCCTAAAAAAAATAGATAGCTAACAGGAAGAATGCATCTGTTTCTTGGACACCATCATTCTCAGAAAATTGGATTTACCACTTCATAATTGAATTTTCATATCTTGTGTGGTATTTAGTTTTCATGCTACCAGATTCACTCAAATATTTTGTTGCCAAAGGCCTGGATGACCAGCAATTTTATTTGCGGAATGGTCCAATGAGGTTTTGTTCCTAAACCCAAAAAGAACATTTTTCATAACCTCACTCTCCAAGTCTTGTTACCTATGAACAATGCTTCCACAAATCCTTTGGGTTGTAAAACAACAACAACAACAATAATAATAATAATACTCTTACGAGCTATTTGGATATTTCGGGATATTTGTCACTTGGATTCCCCTAGGAAACATTTAATGGCACTTCTTCAAACTACACTTTTAACCGAGTATCTAAAGTAATTTCTATGAAGTTTTCAGTATGCATTGCAAGAAATCCTGTTTGTTTTTAATTGCATAAAATGGATTTTGTACCCAATAATGGTCTTTGTTTTTCAAGTCTGGAAAATACTCAGTAAGAGATTCTGTTAAGTTGCTGAGATATCCTTTAATATCATTGAAGAAAACAGTATCTAAATCCACTTCATATTATATAAGAAATTAACAGTCAAAATTATGATGTTTTTCTTCTGAAGTTCTGTATTTGCATTTATACCATAAAGATATCATGTCATCTTGAACTCAAATAAATGTATATTTCTTTCCTTTGTTAGGGATAGGGCTGTGTTATTCAATTTTTTTTTTAAATATCTGCTAAATAAACATCTTTTGATAACCATATACTTTAACTCTTTCTTAATATGTCAGACAATCTGAATTCACGATTAAGAAAATAAGACAATTCTTTTCCCAACTCAACGTTTTACATAGATATTAATAAAAAAAGTCTTTCAAAATTGCAAAACCAAATGATATTGAACTTAATTTGGTATTGAAATTGCATTTCCTAATACCAAACTACCTTTCTAATACCAAAATCACCCTAATTTGGTATTGCAAAATACAAAATGGCAACCTCAGTGTTAGCCTGATTTTTTTTTTTTTTTTTAAATAATTGACATCCATTTTCTTTCAACTTTCAATATGAACTAATTTACTCTAGTGGAAGTCTATATTCTTTTTAACAAATTTTTCTGAAGTTAAGGAGATCCTGAATTTTAATGGAAAATATAAGGAAGTATCATTTTCCCAAAGGAAAATCCCTAATGTGCACTCAGCAGTGCAACACTCTGCATATCTGGTAAATTTCAGCTTACGGCCTATGGAACCTCTGACTTTGCTTCACGGAACCCACTTTGGAAACCCCTGGCCAAAGTATGATTCTTCTACAAGCAAATTGTCTGAAGTTCAATATGCCTAAAATTCATTTTTATCAACAATAAATCAAAACCTCATTATGAAATGTAAATATATATATATATATATATATATATATATATATATATATATATATATATATATATATATATATGTGTGTGTGTGTGTGTGTGTGTTTGTGCGTATGTACTGTATATACTGTATATATATATATATATATATATATATATATATATATATATATATATATATATATATATATATATATATATATATATATATATATATATATATATATATATATATATATATATATACATAGATATATATGCATATATATAAATATATATGTGTATATATAGGTAAATATCTTTATTTATGAATAAATTTTAATTATTAAATTCCTAATGCAGAAAAGATTTAATATTTGATGAAAGTACAATTTAAATTCATAATCTATACTAATAACATGTCAACTTTTATTCAAAATTTATTAAAACTTTGGTAGTTTCAAGTAAACTAGATACAGTAAAACCAATGTGGGTCTACCTTGTGGTGACTTAACCAAATGCCATATTTTGGACACAATTTCCTTTGATAAAATTTTGACTGTATCTAATACATGATTGTGATCAATAGAAACTTTAACAGTTTGGTCTCGAAGTAATTATATGACCACGCCATTTTATCATAGGATAGTTATCGCACTTCCAGTGGACACGTTCACTATTTTCACCATTCTTATAAAATGCATGGCCATTGTAGACTAACTTCTTACAACTTTTTAATGATTCCACAAATTGAAGAATCATAATGGTTATAGGTATTGATAGCTTGAATACTACCAGAATAAGCGAAATGTTTTCAAGCAGCTTGAATATTTCCAGAATAGCAGAAGTGTTTTTCAGGTGAGGTGAAGCAAAGAATTGTATTTTAGAAAGCAAGAAATCAACAATTCAAACATTTTAGTACAACAGCCAACATTTCAACAAGACTTCATCTTAAAGGTCTTCAGTAAGTTCATCCCTAAAGTCTTTAGTACGGCTCTCGAATCTGCTGGGATATACAGTGATACCTCGGTACTCGACCATAATCCGTTCGAGATCCGTGTTCGACCTCCGATTTGTTCGAGTACCGAATTTTTTTTCCCCATAAGAAATAATGGTATATATTCTATTCCGTTCCCAAGCACTCGAACAGGCCCAAAATATTAATAAAACGTGTACCTAAACAACAATAATTATCTAAATGTGTATGAAATTGGTCAGAAAATCCTATAAAACAATTTTAAACCATTTACTGTACTAAAATAAAACAATTTTAAACCATTTTCTGTACTGTAGTGAACATACCTTTGAGCAGCGGTTCGATGGCATACAGGGATGGATGTGGAGAGGATGGAAGGGGGAGGTTACTGCTTGGAAGGAGAGTCCCCTTCCATGATGTGGCGGGGTAGTTCTCCTTCAGGAGTTGTTTCTCTCTCCAATGAAAGGGTGGGCAGATCTATTTCAGGGGTTTCTTCTCTTCTTTGTCTCTTCTTTGGAGGAGAAACAGGCTTTGATGTAGCAGCTTTCTTTTCTTTTGTGAAAAACTGGTCTATTGTTAATTGTTTCTTCCTCCTCTGCAGTATTCTTCGAAAATGATACATGACACTATCATTAAACATATGCACTGCCCGGTTTGCTACTGCAATTTCTGGGTGGTATTTTTCAGCAAAAGCCTGCACATCTGCCCACTTGGAACAAATTTCATTGATGAGAGAACTTGGAACATCCTCCCTTACCTCATCCTCTTCTGAAGATTCCTGCTCCACAATCAGATCCTGCTGCTGTTGTTGTTGCAGGTGCAACAATTCCTCCACAGTCAACTCGGTAGAATGGCTTTCTACAAGCTCATCAATATCATCCTTGTCGACCTCAAGCCCCAAACTCCTGCCCATGACAACAATTTCCTCAACGACATCAGTGTCATCAGAAATTACAGGGGTAGCAGTGCTTGGACCCGCCTCTGGTTGGAAACCTTCAAACTCCCTCTCTGTGACACATGATGGCCACAGCTTACGCCAGGCAGAGTTCAATGTCCTATAGGTCACACCTCGCCAAGCTTGGTCAATCATGTTAACAGAGTTGAGGATGCTGAAGTGTTCCTTCCAGAATTCCTTTAGGGTCAACTTCGTGTCACTGGTCACTTCAAAACACTTTCTGAAAAGGGCCTTGGTATAGAGTTTTTTGAAGTTTGAAATGACCTGTTGGTCCATGGGCTGGAGTATGGGAGTAGTATTGGGGGGCAAGAATTTGATTTTGATAAAGCTGTATTCTTCTTTCAAGTCATCCTCGAGACCTGGAGGATGTGCAGGAGCATTGTCCATAACCAGAAGACATTTCATTGGCAAGCTCTTTTCAATGAGGTAAGCCTTAACCTGGGGGGCAAACACTTCGTTTATCCACTCAGTAAAGAATTGTCTTGTGACCCAAGATTTAGTGTTCGAGCGCCACATAACTGGTAGTGCACTTTTACAAATATTATTTCGTTTGAACACCCGGGGGTTGTCCGAGTGGTACACTAACAAGGGTTTGATCTTGCAATCGCCACTTGCATTTGCACACAGCAACAATGTTAGCCTATCTTTCATTGGCTTGTGACCTGGCATCTTCGTCTCGTCCTTGGTAATGTACGTATTGGCTGGCATTTTCTTCCAAAATAACCCAGTCTCATCACAATTAAAGACTTGTTGTGCGATCAAATTTTGTTCATTTATGTACCGATCGAATTCCCCCACGTATTTATCGGCTGCAATTTGATCCGAACTAGCTGCCTCCCCATGCCTAGTAACACGATGAATACCTGTTCTATTACGAAACTTTTCAAACCAACCCCTGCTCGCTTTAAATGTAAATGAATCACTTTCACTGGTACTCGGACTTTTCTTCACTAATTCTTCATAGATATGCAACGCTTTTTCACAAATGAACGCTTCACTAACACTTTCCCCGGCCAACTGTTTTTCTTTAATAAATATTAAAAGCAACTTTTCCATCTCCTCAATCACTTGTGGCCTTTGCTTAGTTACCGCCGTAACTCCCGTTGCAACATTCGCCTTCTTAATCATTTCTTTATGCTTTAAAAACGTAGAAATGGTCGACTTCGCCATTCCGTATTCTACCGCTAAATCGGACACTCGTACACCATTCTCATATTTCGCTATAATTTCCTTCTTCAACTCGATCGTTGTTCGCACTGTTTTCCTCTTCTCCTTCCCCTTAACACTCATTACTTTCTTGGGACTCATTATGAAAGCTAAAAAAGCAATTAAAAGCACTGAAAATCACTAAATCACAACGAATGCTGATCGCGCGTTGTCTGAGTGACGCTCTCGAGAGAACTGATGCTTCCCGAACAAGCGAGAGTGGCCGAGATTGCGCGATCATCACAAAGCCCATGCGGTCGTCACGTGTTCGGCTGGTCGAGTACCGAATTTTTGGTCGAGCACCGCAGCAAAAATTTCTCGAAAATTTTGGTCGAACTCCGAATTGTTCGAGTATAGAGTCGTTCGACTACCGAGGTATCACTGTATATAGTTTACCACCGAAAAAAAGTACTTAAGAAGTCCTTTCGTTGAATATATGATTTTTTTTTTTTTTGCATTAGGAGTTTCATAATTCAAATGTTTTTATAAAAACAACAAATAATTAAATCTTTTTTTAATTGTTATCATTTTATACGCAAATCCATCAAGCAGTAAACCACTAGTTTTGTTTCCAAAATTACTGAACAACTAGTAATGTTCCATATTAGAGCAAACAATTATTTATGCATAAAGAGTATTTATCTATTCTTTTCCTCTGTTAACAACTTTTTTTCAGTAAATATCATACTTGGAAGAAACTATGGAGGTATCATGCTCATATATATATATATATATATATATATATATATATATATATATATATATATATATATATATATATATATATATATATATATATATATATATATATATAAATATATATATATATATATATATATATATATATATATATATATATATAAAGCTAATACAAATAAATTTTGGAGTTTCATTGTAGATGAATTGTACTTTAAACATATTGTTTTAAACATTATTTTAGATATATTGCATTTTAGACAAATTGTTTTAAACAAACTCATCAAATACCTCCTCAAATTCTTTAATTACTTTATACCCTTCAGCTGCAAAAGCTTTACTTTCCCAAATCCGAGCTGCTCTTAAATAACTAGATTGTGAGGCAGAAAACCCAGTTGGTAGCGTGGATCTTATTATCCTTTCACTCGCTAAAGTAAACGCTCTAAAGCCACCTCGTATTTCATATGTATCCGGATGGCTTGGTAAATCATATGATTCCCTTAGGACAAATCTGTATATTTTAAAGTTTCGGTAAAATTTTATCATTTGCATCATGTTTTGGAGGGCATTGCACACTGTTTGCTTGCAATCGCGTCCAATAGCTCATCACGGGTTGCCAAAATTAGTCCTTAGAAAAACAAATACCCAACAGTTTTTGTACAAAGAAGTAAACAAAAGGGAAAACCAGTAAGTAATTTCTTGGATCATCCTTCTGAACAGGAAGATGAGGATGAAAAAATAAAAAACAGCGGAAGATCGCAACTCTAATAGGGTATCTCCTTTTCAATTATTACAGAAGTTTATCTTGGGAAAATATCCAAATGAATTGCTCAAAGGTAAATTCTGATCATGTTTATTCTTCCAATTCATCGGAAACTTCTGTTTTGGAGGTTATTTATACACCTCAATTCCCTCATTTCATTTCGGATAGAATTGACAAATCTTTATCTTAAATGCAAATTGTTAAATAATAAATTGGCTCAGACTCAAAAAGTAACAACAGTACCCAAACTCAAATTTTATGCGAGCTTTCCTTCTATTCATGATGATTCCTTTAGACAGAAGTGTACTAAAATCATACAACAACATTTTCCAGCTGTTGTAGTAAACTTAATTCCTAAGAATCCTCTCACAGTTGGCTCGATTTTTCATTTTAAGGATCGATTGAGCCCTTTGATGTCCTCTGGTGTAGTTTATCAATATATTTGCCCAAAGTGTAACTCTGGGACCTACGTAGGATCTACCAAGAGGTTGAAGAAGGTCAGAATTGATTCTCATAGAGGTGTTAGTTTTCGAACAGGTTGCAGAATATCCAATCCAGAACATTCAAATATTCGCAATCATACTAAAATATGCAAAATAAATATTGACAATAAAGATTTTAGCATTATAGGGCAAGTATCTAATTCCCACAACTTGCCGATTCTGGAGTCTATTTTGATTAAAAGACTGGTTC
The DNA here is from genome assembly GCF_036898095.1 of Palaemon carinicauda. Taxonomy (NCBI): domain Eukaryota; kingdom Metazoa; phylum Arthropoda; class Malacostraca; order Decapoda; family Palaemonidae; genus Palaemon; species Palaemon carinicauda. Next base: position 97,437,366 of record NC_090729.1, read on the forward strand.
CATAGTTAAACACCCAAGCTTCCTCCATTCAATTGTACTTGTCATAGGTTTCTTTGTTTTGTTCTGTAGTTGCTAATGCCATTCAGTTTCTATTTGCGCTAATGCGAGGTTGGTTCCACTTCTGTTTTATGAATATTATTACTTGAATTTTTAATTTTTTTTTTTTTTTACCAATTTTCACTTTATATATATATTTGTATATTACTGTTTCGTAATGTTATATATTTACTTCCTATTTGCAGCCCTGGAATATGTGATAATGACGATCACGAAACGTCGGGATTTTTAATAAATGGATATCTAGAACTACCTATTTCCCTGTCCTTTTTGAGAAATGTAAGATACTGGCTGCCGCCACCTCCTTTGATGATATATATATATATATATATATATATATATATATATATATATATATATATATATATATATATATATATATATATATATATATACACACACAGAAAACCGGAGTTTTCAGACTCTAAATTATGGATTAAAGTTGTAAAACAGAAATACTCGTGACATAAAAGGAAAATATCACCTATGACTCACTATACATGGAACAAAAGATTATAGTTCCCTTGCACCATGTACACTGAAAAGTCCCAACTATACAGTCCAAAAGAGTCCATGCACAACAGTTAAGAAGCTGGTTTAATCACATTACCAGCAGCCTCCACGAAGTGTTTAATTTCTTCCAACTGACGTAGGTAATGTTTGTAGAACACTCTTGAATATTTCTATCCTGTGTAAGCCTGTAAGCCTGCAAAGGACATAAATTGGAAAAGAATTTAAGGAAGAGGTAACTTTTCTAGGTCATGACCCGCTGGAATACTTTGTGTGTCAGCCCTTCCGATGACGTACGGGAGTTTGGACCTATCCTGTCGTCTCCCCTTTAAAAAGTGGACTGCCTTTAAAGGCCCAGCTCTTTGATAAGTAGACCTTAAGGCACTCCACAGGGCACAAAGAAGGGTCCTCCTGTAGTGGGACAATCTTCTAGGGCCCCAGCATTTCATGGGAAGTTCGTTCTTCCCTAAGAATGGAGGATCTGGATAAAGGTTTACCTCCCCCGAATCCAAGAATTTATTGTGGCCATTATCCCTTGAAAGGGCCATAATATCACTGACTAGCACTTGAAGCCATAGCAAGCAAAAAGATAGACTTTTGAGTAAGATCCCTCAGAGGGACAAAAGCATTATCTATTGAAGAGGTGAAGTGCAGGACTTTATCCAACGACCATGAAATAGCCTTGGGAGGAGCTTTAGGCTTCAGTTTAGCAAAAGCCTTTGAGATCTTATTGAACAGCTGGCTATTGAGTTTGATATTAAAAGCATAAGCGATCGGTCTGGTTAGCTCCGACTTACAAGAGACAATAGTTGTAGAGGCTAGACCTTTATCATGTAGTGAAATAAAGAATGAAATACAGAAGTCCATAAAAATAGAAGAGGGCTGATGACTTTTCATGAATGCAACCCATATTTTCCAGTAAGACAGATATTGTCGTTTTGTGGTGTTGATCTTGTACTCTTCTATGACATCAATTCTTTCCCTTGCAATTCCGAATTTTCTTTGAGCCATGAGAGCGAGAAAATCATTAGCTGAAGGGTTTTTGTTATCCAAGAGGAGGCGAAGACAGTCTTCTGTTGAACATCATGGGACAGCACTGGAGATGGTAGAGGGGCCTGGAGGGGTTTGAGTTCCAGGAAAATAGAGTACCAATTGCTCTTGGGCCACTTGCGAGCCACGAGAGCTGCTGTTCCCTTGGAAATGTGCAGTTGGGTCATTACTTTCATTAGGAGGTTGAATGGAGGAAATAGGTAGATGTAAGGCAACTGGTTCCAATCCAAAGACATCGCATTCATTCCTGTAGCTTCTGTATCTAAGTTTGGTGCTACATACCGGGGAAGCTTCTTGTTGAAGCTCATCACAAAGAGATCGATTTGTAGTTCTGGGACTTGCACTAGAATGAGACAGGATGATTTTGCGTCCAGTGACCATTCTGTTTCCTGAGGCTTGGATTTCGACAGGGTGTCCGCCTTCACATTGCAAACCCCTTTGAGGTGAACTACTGAAAGATGCTATTTCTTCCTTTCTGCTAAAGAGAGAATGGCTAGGATTACATGGTTGATCTGAGGAGATCTCAAGCCATGTCTGTTGACACAATGTACTATTTTATTGTGATTTTGTCTTTGTGCATAGTCTCCTCCGAGTCAGAAACACTGCCATAGCTTCCAGAACATTGATGTGAAAATTATGAAATGCAATCGACCACTGACCCTGCACTTTCTTGGAAGAGAAGTGTTCTCCCCCCAACCTTGTTCCGAGGCATCCATGTGAATATCATGGAAGGAGGAGGGCACTGTTGAGGGACATAGTTTTATAGCCTCTTAGTGACCACTGCTTGAGCTGCTTCCGCAGTAAGACCGGGGTTTGTGGCGAAGATCTCTCTGAGCATTGGATGCCTTTCCTCTCCAGACTCTGTTGGCATCTTTGAGTCTTGCTTTCAGGATTGGGTCTGCCATGGCATCAAACTGTAACGATCCTAAGACCTTTTCCTGTTGCCCTCTGGTGAGTACTTTTGAACAAAGCAGGCACCTGACCGAGTTTGGGATTTTCTGTCTCTTGCATTGTGGTAGAGAGAGGATGTGGGACTGTATATTCCAGTGAAGTCCTAGCCACTAGAATTTCCAAGCTGGGGATACCCTGGACTTCTCGACGTTGATTTGGAAGCCCAGAGATTGTAGGAAGTTCATGACCTCTTGGGCTGTTCGAAGACATTCCGACTTTTTTGCAGCCCAAACTAACCAGTCGTCCAGGTACACCATCACCAGAAGGCCTCTGTTCTGAAGTTGTTGGACAGTGGCCTCGACTGGCTTCGTTGAAACCCTTGGAGCTATACTGAGCCTGAAGGGCATATCTTTCATTACATAGGCCTTTCTTGCCAGTTTGAAACCAAGGTAGTGGGAGAGGCAGCAACCTATCGGAAGATGCCAATAGGGACCTCTAATATCTATGGAAATGATGTAGGCCCCCTTGGGTAGTAGCGTCCGCATTTGCGAGATAGTCAGCATCTGGAACATATCATTGAGAATGAATTTGTTTAGTGGGGACAAGTCTAGAATAGTTTGAAGAGTTTTCGAATCTTTCTTGGGCATGCAGAATAGCCGCCCTTGAAAGTTCATGGATTTTGTGCAACGGATAACTCTCTCCTGGAGAAGGTCCTGAACATAATTCTCCAAAAAAGAGGTTGTGTGTTAGAAGAACCTCTTGAATCTGGGTGGTTTCTGTCTCCATTTCCAGCCTAGCCCTTTTGAGACTATGCTGTCAGCCCAGTGATCAAACTCCCATTGATCCCTGAACAGGTGAAGTCGTCCCCCTACCAGAAGCTCCTCAGTGTTGTTGTGAAGGACCTGCATCTTTAGTCGTCTTGCTTCTACTTCCTTCGTCTCTAGCTTGACCGCCTCTTCCAGACCTCCCCTTGCTACCAAAGCCCTTTTTATGAGCTTTGGCAAGTTGTAACGTGGTGGTAGCTCTCTCGTATACCGGATTGAAGGCTGGAGACTGTGAAACATATGGCTGGAGAACCGTGTACACAGTCTAAAAGATTGCTGCAACTGAGGCTGTCACGACAGCCTATGAGCTATACTAAGCCCGAAGGGCATAGCTTTGAATACGTAGGCCTTTCTTGCCAGTTTGAAACCAAGGTAGTGGGAGAAGCGCCAACCTATCGTAAGATGCCAATAGGTGTCTGTAAGACCTATGGAGACGGTGTAGGCCCCCTTGGGTAGTAGGGTCCGTGTTTGCGAGATAGTCAGCATCTGGATCTTATTGTTGAGAATGAATTTGTTTAGTGGGGACAAGTACAGAATAGTTCAAAGAGTGTTCGAATCTTTCTTGGGCACACAGAATAGCCGACCTTGATAGTTCATGGATTTTGTGCAACGGATGATTCCCGTCCAGAGAAGGTCCTGAACACAATCCTCCAAAAAGAAGGTTGTAGGTTGGAAGAACCTCGAGCTGTCATGGTTTCTGTCTCCATTTCCAGCCTAGCCCTTTTGAGACTATGCTGTGAGCCCAGGGATAGAACTCCCATTGATCCCTGAACAGGTGAAGTCGTCCCCCTACTGGAAGCTAATTATTGTTGTTGTGAAGGACCTCATCTTTACTCGTCTTGCCTCTACTTCCTTGGCCTCTAGTTTGACCGCCTCTTCCAGACATTCCCCTGTTACTGGAGCCCTTCTTATTAGCTTTGGCAGGTTGGAACATGGTGGTAGCTCTCTCGTACACTGTATTGAAGGCTGGAGACTGTAAATCACAACGCTGGGGATCCGTGTACACAGTCTGAGGGATGGCGGCAACTGAGGCTGTCGCGACAGGAAAGGATTTCCTTTCCATAAAGTTACTTCTGGGCTTCTTGCCCTTGGGTTGAGGTCCTTCATTGGGGGTAAATTTCTGTTTAGAGGAAATACCCCACTTGTCAATAAGGCTCTTATTCTCCTGAACCTCTTTGTCCTCGACTTCTTTAACCAATTTTTCATGGAGGAGATCCTTCCCTCCAGATATTGGAGTCAATCAGTTTTCTAGGTTCATGTCTGATCGTAGCAGCAGCTTGGACGTGTTCTCTACATGCCATCCTGGCAAGGAAGAAAGCACGGAGATCCCTATGAAACATGATCATGTGAGTCTTCGCTAAGACAGGGAAGAGATCAGATTTGGAATAGTTTCCTATAAGCGTCTCTAGATAAAATTAGAAGGATAAAGAGGCAGACAGTCTCTCTTTAGCTTACAATTCATCTTTTAAAAGGGATTCGGGAATCCTAGGCAGTTTTTCATTAAACTATTTGCCTCCGATGTCCTTATCTAGTTTTCCAACAGTGAAGGTATATTGGACGTCCTCCCCGTTGTTCGAATTATAATGAAGGGCTAGAGAGACAGGTTTACATTCCTCTAGCAATAGGTATGGCCGGTTCTCCACTACTGCTTTCATGACGGCCTCTAAGCATTTAGAGGCGAAGGGGAAGACAGTATCCTTGGGAGCCGCAAAGGTGGCCTGTTTCCTGCTAAAGGCAGAAAGTTGGTTATTAGTGAATTCAGCTTTCTTTAACTCCCTAATCCCAAGGGATTGAGCTTTGCTATGGTCCAGAATGATTGTTTCCAAGGGTTCTTAACTCTGCATTCAGGTAGGCTCGAAGCTGGAGAAGACTTAGAAACAGGTGCCTTTTGTAAAGCTTCTATCCTCGCTGTTAGGTCCACTTGAGAACGTTCATATGTGGCGGTTAGTTTCTCCAGGAAAGCTTTCATGGATGCCATTAGTTCCAAGTTATTAGGAAGCGAAGGTTTGTCCAACATTGGAACAGGGGTGGAGGTGGAAGCTGGGGCTTAAGGACAGTGATGGGGGAACAAACTAAAGAGGCACTGGGAGCTGTACTCTCCTATTGTACATCCAATGACTTTCCTGAGGCTTCCCTGGAAAGCAGGATCCTCTCCTTTTCTGACAACACAGAAGAAGTAGTCGACATGTTGTCGGCGTCCAGGCTCATGACTTGCAGAGCGTCCCGGACTTTATCATCAGCATGATCTGCTGGTACCGGCGGGAGTTGAACCGTCTGTAACTGGTGACTAAACACAGAGGCCACCTCAGCCTTGGGAAAGAGGAGGTCCTTCAGTTTCAGAGAAGGAAGTTAAGCGGCACCATGTTGAGAGCTCTTCTGGAAGCCTCTTACCCAGTGTCAGAGCATCCTCCGACTTCGATCTTGAACATCAAAGGAGATATCAGTGGCATAGAAGCCGGTTTGAAGGAGATCTGTGCAAACCTAGCAGTCGGTATATTCCCAGATTGTAACGAATCCCTTGAAAACATGACTATCAGCATGTTTACGGCAGGTTTTGTGGTCACAGGGCAACTTGACCAGTCTAGTATAGGTGACCGTTGAACACTCCATGTCATCAGCGACCTGTAAAGATAAGACATTTCAATTAGTACATATTAAAAATTATATCAGAATTAGGTAAACAAAACGCATCCTAACCTAAATAAACCTACCGCCTAAAGAATGGCTAAGATTAAGCATAATCAGAACAAATGGCAGAAAACATTAACAAGTGGCAGAAAACATAAACACTTAACTATACAAAACAGATTAATAAATGGCAGAAAACATTAACACTTAAATTTAGGAAACTCCTTGACAAATGGCAAGAAATATTATCACCTAACTTTATGATAAACTTGAAATAATTTTTTTTGCCTTTTTCTAATTTTGTTTTTTTTACTTTACGTTTTGTATTTTCTAAATTTGATTACGTATTATCTTCATCCCTGCCACTTTTCTTTCGTTTTGTATAACGTTTATCTTCCTCTTAGCCTACTAATACCAAAGGCCTCTTTTTGAAATAACTATCCAAGGAAGCTTGTTTCTGCCTGCTTCTTAAAATGTTTCTGAAATTACTTGGGAAACGTCATTTAAATATTCAAGCGCTCAATCTATGACAATTTTTTTTCTGAATGTCTCTTTTCGAAAAAACCCGCCATTTTATGGTAGCAATCTAGGGCCTCCTTAATTTCTGCCATGGTCATAGGGTCATCCTCCTCCCCCGTAGCTGCTTAAGTACTGTTCCTGAACTTTGTTCATTTGCATGGCCTCCAACTGCTTCAGGTCATCCGTTGCAAGTTTCTCTTGGTGCTCCTCGATAAGCTCATCGATGTTGGCCTCATCAACTTCCAGACCCATGGACATGCCGAGTGTAACGATCTCGGCAACCTTAGATTGAGCAACAGGTTCAGGATCCTTAACGTTTTCAGAATCGGCTTCAGCTTGGTCTACGTGGAAGCCCTCGAAATCTCTTGTAGAGACGGCATAAAGCCACAGCTTCTTCCACGCAGCGTTCAAGGTGTACCTCGAAACCTCCTGCTAATCTGTATTGATGACTTTGAGGCATATCACAATATCGAAATGCTCCTTCCAAAATTCACGAAGGGTGAGATTTGTGCTCTCAGTGATTTCGAAAAATCCCTTGAAAAGATATTTCGTATAGTTTCTTGAAGTTGGAAATCACTTGCTGGTCCATGGGTTGTAGGAGAGGGGTGGTGTTTAGCAAAAGATAGAGAACCTTGATGAAAGAATACTCTGATAGGATATTTTCCTCAAGGCCAGGAAGGTGGGCAGGTGCATTGTCCATCACCAGCAGGCATTTCAGGGGGAGGCACTCCTCTTCTAAATATTTTTTAACACTCGGGCCAAAGCAAAGGTTTACCCATTCGATGAACAAGGTTCTTGTTACCCAGGCTTTTGCATTAGCCCTCCACAACACCTGAAGCTTATCATGCATCACTTTGTGGCCTTGAAGACTTGAGGAGTCTCGGAGTGATATACTAGCAGGGGTTTCACCTTACAATCCCCACTGGTGTTTGCACAGAGTGCAAGGCTAAGCCTGTCCTTCATAGGCTTATGCCTGGGTAGCTTTTTTTCTTCCGTGATGAACGTCCGACGAGGCATTTTCTTCCAGAAAAACCCAGTTTTGTCGTAGTTGAAGGCTCCCAGGGGACTGTGAGTTTGTATATATATATATATATATATATATATATATATATATATATATATATATATATATATATATATATATATATATATATATATATATATATATACATATATATATATATATAATATATATATATTTAAATATATATATATATATATATATATATATATATATATATATATATATATATATATATATATATATATATATATATATATATATATATATATATATTATATATATATATATATATATATATATATATATATATATATATATATGTATATATATATATATATATATATATATATATATATATATATATATATATATATATACAGTGGAACCTCTACACACGAACGTATCTACATCCGAAGTAAAATTCGAGTAAATTTTTGACTCTACACCCGAATTTTATTTCGACACACGAAGTAAGCAATTTTCGTCGTACGGTTGTATCCGAATTTTTCGACACGCGAAGTACAATTCGAACACGTTCCGACTCTACACCCGAATGTTTTTTTCGACACTCGAAGTAAACAATACTCGTACGCGTAGTCGGTGCTCATAGCGCCTGAAGTGTTTTTTATTTCCGCCGATAGAAGGCAGCACATCGACCTCGGAGGGACGCTCAATTAGCGGGTCGTGGGTCAGTTCTCTGTTCTCGTCGGCTTCTTGCGGTTGTGCTCTGTGCGTTCTGCTATTAACTCTGTTTTAATCGTGATTTTTTAGGTGCATCCTTTAACGGTAATTTACGTAAAGTATGGGTCCTAAAAGGCTTAGTTTTGCCAGTGGTAGTGGTAGTGGTGAGAAAAGGAAGAAGGAAATGCTTTCTTTAGAAATTAAGCAGGAAATTATTGAAAAACATGAGCGTGGCATCCGCGTGAGTGAACTTGCTAAACAGTATGGCCGTAATATGTCGACGATCTCGACAATCCTTAAACAAAAGGAAGCTATTAAAGCAGTGAAACCTTCTAAGGGGATCACTATAATTTCCAAACCCCGTACCCCTATCATAGAAGAGATGGAACGACTTCTACTAGTGTGGATTAAGGATAGAGAGATTGTTGGCGACACCATCACCGAGACCGTTATCTGCGAGAAGGCGCACGCCATCTTTACGGACTTGAAGGAGGAGAGCTCTGGGGGTGATGCTGGGGAGAGTTCAACCGAGCCTTCCTCAGATGATTTCAAGGCATCTCGTGGCTGGTTCGAGAAATTTAAGAAACGGTCCGGGATTCATTCAGTTGTTCGCCACGGAGAGGCTGCTAGTGCGGACACAAAGGCTGCAGCTGACTTTGTCAAGAACTTCGAAAAGATCGTGCAGGAAGAAGGCTACGTAGAGCAGCAGGTGTTTAATTGTGATTAAACCAGGCTGTTTTGGAAGAAGATGCCGAGTCGAACCTACATCACTGCCGAAGAGAAGAAATTGCCTGGGCATAAGCCAATGAAGGATCGGTTGACTCTTGCCCTATGTGCCAACGCTAGCGGGGACTTTAAAGTCAAGCCCTTACTGGTTTACCATTCAGAGAACCCTAGGGCCTTTAAAGCACACAACGTCGATAAGGATCAGCTTCATGTTTTCTGGCGATCCAACTCGAAGGCCTGGGTCACTAGACAATTCTTTGTGCAATGGGTAAACCAAGTTTTCGGCCCTTCTGTGAAGAAGTATCTTCATGAACAGAAATTGCCTTTAAAGTGCCTGCTATGCCTTGACAATGCACCCGCTCACCCCCCCCCCCCCCCCCCCGGACTTGAAGATGATATCTTCGATGAATTCAAGTTCATAAAGGTGCTGTATCTTCCAGCGAATACCACCTCTATCCTCCAGCCCATGGACCAGCAAGTCATCTCTAATTTTAAGAAGCTGTACACTTAGCACTTATTTAAGCAGTGCTTTAATGTCACGCAAAGCACCAACTTAACTTTGCGTGAATTTTGGAGGGGCCACTTCAACATCGTGCACTGCTTGAAGATCATAGATCAGGCTTGGGTGGGATTAACTCGACGGACCCTCAATTCTGCCTGGAAGAAGCTGTGGCCTGATGCAGTTTCTCCCCGAGATTTCGAGGGTTTTGACCCCGAACCTGATCCCGTGGTCGGTGCAGCGGAAGCCGTAGAGGAAATTGTCTCCCTTGGCAAGTCCATGGGTCTGGAGGTCAACGCAGATGACGTTACGGAACTCGTCGCCGAACATCACGACGAACTTACCACGGATGAGCTCAAGGAACTCCATGCTATGTCTGAGCACATGAGTGATGACGAGGAAGGGAGCGAGGAGGTAGAACATGTGTTAGGTTCGGCGCAAATAAAAGAGGTGTTAGGAAAATATCAAGACGTGGTCGACTTCATCGATAAATACCATACAAAGAAATTGCAGGTTTGTTGTGTAGTTTCTCAATTCGATGATGTTTGCCTAACTCATTTTCGAAACATTCTGAAAAGCCGTACCAAGCAATTATCTATCGATGCTTTCTTTAAAAAAACTGCGAAGCGAACTCGCGATGATGAGGATGTAAGTGAATCGAAGAAAACGGCAAAGAGTGAAGCGGAAGAAAGCGAAACAAAGAAAACGTAAAAGAGTGAAGCAAAAGAAATTCAGTCAATTTAAAATGTAGAGAGTGATAGTGATTAAAATTACGTAATCATCAAAAAGAAAAAAAGAAAATGTAAGAAAAATATAAAATATAAAAATAAAAAAAAATAAGCTAAGTTATGTTAAAGTTCACATAGTGTAAGTTAGAATAAGTTACGGTAGTGTACGTTTATCGTAGTTAACCTCTCTACCTCCTCGCAGCCCGTCCGTCTCCTCTCTGCGTAGCAAGACTAACAACACCTACGCTGGAGTTTCTAAGGTAAAGTGACGCTAAAAACCCGTTTCTTATTTACTTTTTATTGCTAATTCTTCTTATTTACATGTCTATTCTTTTTATTTACATGTCTATTATCTAATTTAGTGTTCATTATTCTCATGGGAAAATTATGTATAGTAGTTTATTAAGAAGTTATCATAGGTTTTTGGGCTCAACCACGGATTAATCCTATTTCAATGTATTCTTATGGGAAAATTCGTTTTTACATTCGAACATTTTCTACATCCGAAGTTGGTTCTGGAACGGATTAAATTCGCATGTAGAGGTTCCACTGTATGTGTATATATATATATATATATATATATATATATATATATATATATATATATATATATATATATATATATATATATACTGTATATATAGAGATATATATATATATATATATGTATATATATATATATATATATATATATATATATATATATATATATATATATATATATATATATATATATATATATATAAATATATATATATATATATATATATATATATATATATATATATAATATATATATATATGTATATATATATATATATATATATATATATATATATATATATATATATATATATATATATACATTTAAGGATTAATTTTTAGTTTAAATTTTCCCTCTGTATAAGGATCTAGTTGCTGATAAAGTAAAGGAAATGTTTATATCGTGGGACTACTGTCTGTAAGATCGATTGGTTGATGTGGAAATTACAAGATTTAAAGGATGCAATGACAAAGCAAATGAATAGCAGGATTCAGTGATCATCAGGGTAAAATATGTGGTGAGACTAGTGTAAGGGGCAGGGACCTTTCAGGTTTTCTTTTTAACGTAATTTTTTTTGTTTCCCCTGAAAAAGTGACTCTAATTTATGTCAAAGGGAACACAGGGAACTGATTAAGAGTTAAGTTAACCCTCTTTTGATTTTTGAGGGCAAAGAGGGAATTCCCCATTCAGACTACTTATGAAATTACAGAAGTCCTTCCCCACCTTCCATGATGAAGGTACATGAAGTTAGGTCCAATATTTGAGCTTGGACACCCTAGGAGCTCTGAAACACTTTTTTATCCTTTGATATAGCAGATTTTGAGGGGGAAGATGAAGGAGTTCTAGTAAGAGTAAACACCAAGTTAGGCACCCGTTCAACCTCCGATAGGTTGGATGCCATGTCAGGTCAAGGACAGTAGCTTATCAAGCAGATGAAGTGCCAAACCCAAATCTAGGGTTACCTCAGTGTTCACCTGTATCACCTGTAGGCCTCTTTGCTTGGAGACGTCTCAGAGAAAATTAGTATCTGAGGGCAGAGTTTCATTGTCAGCCAAGGAGTAGGCTACAAGTTTTGGCGAATACTATTGGGAAGACTTTGGAGATGAGGTCGTTTGGCCATTTAGTTATGGTAGTTGTTTTCAGGAACAAGGAATGGGCTTTTCAGTTCATAACAGCAATAAGTTGCACACTATGTTTTAAGTTCATGAAGTGTCTGGATTATGAATATTTTTAAACTGTGTCCTGAAAAGTGGGAGCAAGTTTATTTGTTGCTGACCCTCTGTCTTAGCCAGTAAAAACTTTGAATTGATAACTTCTCCTGTGATGAGTCCTTTGTTGGAGGTAAACAGAATAGCTAAGGTAACAGATCATATTTCTTTTTGCATTATATTGTAGCTGCTGGCAAGGGCCATAATAGTGAAAGAGACCCCAGTCTTTCAACTAACTGATAACCTACATGCCTCCTCGATGGTTTTGGCTGCAACAGGTTTAGGATAATCTCCTTTTTCAACTAGAGTAGGCAAGAGTTTTACCTTAACCCAAAACGGGCTATGCGTCGATTTTATTGACGCATTATGAGCTGTTGAAGGACGACGTTGATATTAGCAATGATCCATTTTTCAAATTTCCCAGGATTCAGTCTAAGACCTTTTGAGACTAGCTCAGTGAAGTAGATATATTCTTCAACCAATCAGCTTGCAGCTGGAGGAAAGAGTTATCAAATATTACATGGTTTTACATACAATAAAAGGGAAAAGGTAACATCAACTTAAGGGGGGAGCTGAACTATCGACTTATGTTTTAGCGGTAAGAATGTTTTTCATTTCAGACATTTTATCATTATTTTCTGTTTTTATTCATTAAAATGGCCTTTCATGATGATAATAATGATTCTTTATCATATACTAGTGACTTTGACATTGACAATGACATTGATTGTGACATATCAAATGACGAAATTGACGATTGTCCAAACGCAATCGATAAAATTTGTGGGTACGAACAAATCTATTTGTAAAGGGATCTGCTAACATTCTGATATTAAAAAAATTAAAATACATCAAAAATTATTTCATTAAGCTATCAAAAATGAAAAAGTTCTTTACATGTGTTTATCTCACTTCTGAGAGATTTAATTACTAGTTATTAATCTCAATTTCAAGGACATTCTTTTGATATATAAATATTGGGTAATTTAATTTGTAATAAATGAGAAAATAGTTTTATGATAAAATCGGAAAACTCATGTTGCGGCTATCGTCCTTATTATTATTATTATTATTATTATTATTATTATTATTATTATTATTATTATTATTATTATTATTATTACTTGCTAAGCTACAACCCTGGTTGGAAAACCAGGAAGCTATAAGCCCAGGGGCCCCAACGGGGAAAATAGCTCAGTGAGGAAAGGAAACAAGGAAAAATTAAATATTTCAAGAACAGTAATAACATTAGAATAAATATTTCCTATATAAACTATAACAAAACAAGATGAAGAGAAATTAGATAGAATAGTGTGCTCGAGTGTACCCTTAAACAAGAAAATTCTAACCCAAGAGATAGTGGAAGACCATGCTACAGAGGCTATGGCACTACCCAAGATTAGAAAACAATGGTTTGATTTTGGAGTGTCCTTCTCCCAGAAGAGCTGCTTACCATAGCTAAAGAGTCGCTTCTACCCTTACCAAGAGGAAAGTAGCCACTGAACAATTCCATTGCAGTAGTTAACCCCTTGGGTGAAGAAGAATTGTTTAGTAATCTCAGTGTTATCCAGTGTATGAGGGCAGAGGAAAATTTGTAAAGAATAGGCCAGACTATTAGGTGTATGTGTAGGCAAAGGGAAAGTGAACTGTAACCAGAGAGAAGGATCCAATGTAATACTGTCTGACCAGTCAAAGGACCCCATAACTCAGTAGCGGTAGTATCTCAACGGGTGGCTGGTGCCCTGGCCAACCTACTACCTACTTTAGACAGCATTCTCCTAGCACTTCGTGGGTTAATCGTCGATTTTGCTGAAAAATCAAGATGGAAAAGGTTCCACTTGTGACAATCTAGCTGTACAATCTCAAGTGGGAGACAGACTCTCATTTCCTTGGGTGCTAAGGATTTTTTCAAAGAGATATCATCTACTTTTAATCTTCCTCCCTCAGTTCTGACTTCTAGCAATCAATCTACAGTCATACAAAGATATTGTTATCAAGTCCCGAGGTTTAGACCAAGGCATCAAGACTCATTCTCCAGACTCCAAACTCTATCTCAAAACTTTACCTATTTGTTCCTACTGACGTGTATATAACGTAGATATTTGAAGAATGACTATTTCCAGTCTGACAAATTCAAAATTTCAATTTGGTTCTAATGGACCATTCACTGAAGTAGAAAAAAGATTTCATTATTGTGAAAGTACAGTACTGTAGTGTGATTTACCCTTAAGGGGGCTGTCCGGCAAATGCCATTTTTTAAGGACAGGACTTTGACATTCATACCACTTATTAAGGTGACTTAGGACATCTCCATACTGCAAAGGATTTTTACCTCTGACCTTCAGTTCTGCAATGCCAGGGTGATTTATCCTGAAAATTAGTGCTTTTCAAATTCTATCTCTTCCCTTGGTAATTAATATTAAGACCAGGGATTACTACCCCATATAAACCTGATTTAGACCTCCATTCAAATAAAGAGTTTTTTTACTAAAAGTAATTTTTTTTTGTTAGGAATTTTTTCATTGTGGTAGAAAAATAAACCCTAAAAATTAGGGAAAAAATTAAGAAACAAAATATGAAACAAAAATTGGAAAAAAGGGGCAACATTTGATTGTTTTATAATGTTTTTTTTTTAAGTTATATACTAAATTTCAATGCTATATCTTTAAAACTAAGGGAGAAGATAGAATTCGAAGGTCAATAAGTATAGTTTTGAGATACAGGCGTTCAAAGTTATCCTTTGTATTTTTACAAAGACAGTATTAATAAATCATGATTATTATGAATTGTATGCTCTTTTTTTGGATATTAATAAACCAAAACAATATTATTTATCACAATTTAATTATAAATGAAAATCCCTTTTCTCGATATCTTGCTTCTTCAGTCTCCTGTCAGGCAAAGCCGCTCCTCCATCCACACCACACTCTCTCTCTCTCTCTCTCTCTCTCTCTCTCTCTCTCTCTCTCTCTCTCTCTCTCTCTCTCTCTCTCTCTCTTTCCATCACTAACTCTGGTAATTTTACCAATATTACCCACTTCTGAACTCCTATTAGAGCCATTTTTCTTCTTCCTTATGTAAGTGAGATGTTGAAATTGTCTTTTCCTTATTGGAATGATGAAATTCTTAACGAATTCCCCAAAAAGAGACGTAAAAAAGACTTAATGTCAGAGGTCAAACTCAAACGTGAGCTCTCCATGAGGTTTGTACTAGCAGTGATGGCCGAAGGGTGTAATACTTCGTCTTGTGACTCATGGAATCTATACAGATGTCATTAATCACTTTTTTTATATTAAAATGTTATGATTATCAAAATTTATAATAATAAAAGAAATACTGCATTTGCTTTTAGGTATCAATGTTTTCGGCTTATTGAGTTTCTTTTACTAATTAACCTGTAACTATGAAAATAAGAGGAATTTTGACAAAATATTTTGTATACGCATTCTCCATTGCCATGCGAAGCTCAGTGAATTTTTTCAGGATTTTGTGTTTTTCGTCATATACCCCCATGTATTGGGATACAGGCCGGGCCCCTTAGTAAGATTTTTTGAAATAAATATATTTATAAATTGGTAGAACTTAATGCTTATTTGTAGAATGCCAGTGGACTGCATTACAATTTTCCCCCTTTCAGTAAAAAGACATTAGAAAATTTTTTCAAGTGCGTAGTGGAACAAGTAAGTCCTTCCAGCCCATCACCTTTCCTTGGTACCAAAATCTTTCGGTATCTTGAGACGTGTTTGATATTTCAAGGTTAACAAGTTCCCGATAGTAAAAAAGTACGCCATTGAATCTCTTTACACAATCCTATCAGTAGTGCAAGGGAATGACTTGTTTATCATGGTAAACCTATTGTATACTTATTTTCACGTCTCTCCATCCAGATTCTAGGAAGCTAAAGTTTGTTTGTGGAGGGAAGTTGTTTCAGTTCAAGTTCCCTTGTTCTAGTTTAAACTCAGCCCCCATGTCTGTGCACGGGTCATGATTTTGGTAGCAAAGTGGCTACATAGTGTTAGGAATAAGGAATCTGGTGTGCCTGGATTATTAGCTATTACTGTACTAGGGGTCAATGAGAGATGAGCTGTTGAGATCTTAAGAGTTACTTCTGTACCTACGCAACTGTTTCATCTGATCCATCATTGTGACAGATATCTAGACACAAAGTGATGATGTGGTGGGGACATCAACAATGACTAACAGTAGGAGTCAGTCTGGAGGTTAGAGTATTGGAGTACACCTTCCATCAATGGACAGATGGGGAACAACTGTGGAGGACCCCTATGTGTAGGATCTATGGAACAAAATAGAAAAACTGTTGCGCATCAACAGACTCGAGATATTGGCAATCTGGAAGACACTACAGAATGTAGTGAGTTGGATAGTATGGAAATTTAGGAATTTACATTGTAGCAGTGATGTGGGAATGCCCTTGACTGGTAAACGCTAGACTGGGGTTAGAGTCACGCTAAAACTTGTTAGTTTCTTTGGTCTCTGCAACCTCACCATCCTTGTGAGCTAAGGATGGGGGTTTTAGCGGAGCCTATAGGTCTATCTGCCGAGTCATTAGCAGACATTGCCTGGCCCTCCCTCCTTGGTCCTAGCTTGGGTGGAGAGGGGCTTGGGTGCTGATCATATGTATACGTGGCCAGTCTCTAGGGCATTGTCCTGCTTGACAGGGCAATGTCAGTGCCTCTTGCCTCTGCCATTCATGAGCGAATAGACTAAAAGCACCAAGACTAGCTTGCATCAAGAAACAAGGCAGGACTTGATGAAAGGTTTTATCTTTTAAGAAAGGTTGTATTGTGTTTGACTAAGAGGAAGGCCTCACTCCATTTTTTATTCATTGCATGTGAGTTGGAGAGGACACATCATTCCCACTGAGTAGTCTGGGAATTCCCTGGTATCTGAACCTATGGAAGACTGTGGAAATGTCTTCACTACTTCCCATAACAGGAAAATGGACATTTATTGATCTCCATTGCTTCAAATGGTCAAAAAAAGCTTAGAGGTTCCTGCAATGCATAACAGATGTTCGTAGCTCATTGTTAACGTAAGAGGGAGCGGTTCACATTCCTAAGAACTCTAATACCGAGCAAACCAATCAAGTGCAATGTATGGACACTTCACCATCTGCTCAGAGTAAAGGGGTTTTCTGAATCTGCTAAGCTGTTAATCATACACTCCAAAGGCAAATCCACATACACGCTCCCTCAATATCAGTGGACCACTCTCTGTGAATTATATAAATACACGGGTGTTTCGTCTACTATAACATTTCTTAACACTTCCATCAAGTTCCCCATGTTTTTCAGATATGAAAAGTTTTTGGTTACCAGAACTTAGTGCTAAAGGTTTAACATGTTGGATTTGATTTCGCCAGCACCTCCGTGCTTAGGGACAAAATCAGGTCTTTCATAATCAAGACACTGGAGGTTGAGAAGAAAGTTTGGTTAAGCATGGTTGTTGTTCTGCAGTTTGTCATGAAGCCACACTTCAAAGAGAATACATGAAGCATTTCGCAGTAAAGACATTATCCCTGTTAGCTTTAGTCTCTGCTAAGAGGATGAGTGGCTTCAAGGCTTTCTCATTCGAGATGGGGTTTTATAAGAGGGAGTATTCTTTAACCTACTCAATTACTTCAGGGCCAGGAATGAGCACTTCATGAAGGCCTTCCCCAGACATTTAGATTCCTTTATTAGAAGGGATTATGGACCAGGACCCAATGGAACTTATTCTTAATAAATGAACCTAAACAGGATGGCACAGAGGGGGTGTCAAGCAAGGAACCTGTTTTGTGGAGTAGGATTACCGATTGGACTTTTTTTTCTAAGAATGCCATGTCAAAAATCCTCAAGTCAACGATCACTGATGCTCACCACAGGGTAGACAACCAGAGCTTGAAACTAGGAAAGGTATGAGAACAGTGGCCACTTCTTTCAGTTTCCTCAGGAATGTGTCTATAGATTGGCTGTTAGATCCAGATCATTGGAGAACCTCTTTGATCTTTTAAATGTATTGCCTGCGATGGGGATTATTGATATTACCTACTGTGGGGATAATTAGTAGCAGTGGGTGATGTAATAGGTTAGGGACTAAGTAATTTATGTTTGATCCAGTTATGGTTACATTAAGGTTCAGAAGTTCAGAAAAGGGCACCTTTTAGTAAGAGGTGGTGGCGATATTGGGGAATATTCCCAAAACCCAGTTCAGGAAAGAGCACCTTTTAGTTAGAGGTGGTGGCGAAATTGGGGAATATTCCCAAAACCCAGAAGTACCTGTATTTCTCACGAGTACAGGTAAGACCCATGCTCTAAAGATTTATTCTCAAAGGTATTAATTTTTCTAACAATAACATAAGGCTAGTAAGTTAGGCAACAGTAAATCTCGGGAAGATCCATTAAAATAAAATGAGGAAATTTGTGCCATATTTATTCATCAGTTGTGTGCAGAAGTGCAGCGCCGCCTCTGAATGCCTTGTTGAGAGAAGTGTAACGAGCAAACCTCCTGGTTTTGGGGGCAAAAGTAATGGGACTAGCATGTATTTCTAAATCAATTGGAAACTTGCTTTGGTCTGGGTGAGCTGAAGAATTTTTAGCACTCTTTCCCTCTACCCCATGCACAATATTGGATCACAGGTTCTCATATAGTCTTCATATTCTATCACTGGAAAGTGGTAGACATGGAAAAGGGAACCCCACACTCCCAGGGAAGCCACCTTTTTAGGTGGCAATCAAGTAGGGTTAGGGAGTGCTATAGAGAACAGTGATGTACTGCACATGTTTCATACACTCTCATACAATGTAATGCTATTGCTTTTTTATCTCTCTCTCATACTGATAGTAGTACAGCCTGTTTAAGCTTGCCATAGCATGTTTTAGTTTGTTTGAATTTTTGTGACATTCTTGCTTGCATAGAAGCTCGTTAGCTATTGAATAAATGTTACTTGCATTTACCGTGCCTCTCTGTTAGAACTCAACAGTTACCTTGCCACATTGGTGACCACTGGAGTGACTACTCCATATTGACTTTTTGTGCACCCATTCGTCCTATCCTTTTTACAATGCCACCCACTGAACCTGACTTTTAGACACATCCCACCTCAATGAAACTGCCGCCCTTCACCAGTGGAGAAGCTTCCCCTAGTTCCAGTGTGCTGAAGTTCAGTTTTGCATCAAAGATGGCACTTGCTCAAGCATCAAAGCAGACCTCATGGCAATCCCCTTGGGGACACCCTCAATAAATACCTCCTGGAGCAATACTCACCATCGCCAGCTGCCCATATAGCCAAGCTTTTTCAGCTCACTCAATAGTCATTTTGGGACCAAAAGGCTTCGCTCACCCTCAGGGAAATGACTAGTATTGCTCGCTTGCATCCTGCCACAGACGACTCTCCTTGGAAAGTGAACCTACTTGGTACGACGCCTACACAAACCTGCACTCGCAGCCATCCCTGATGTCGATACCTTAACAAAGAAGGACCTTATGGACAGTCACTTAACCACCTTCATAACCTTCATCAGTGCCTCCAATCCTGATGAAGAAACAACTACTCGACACCAATCAAAGCTGACGTGAATGTGGTAAGACACAGACACCCGCCCTGCAACATTCCGGACCAACAGCAAAGCTGCCCACCACCCACATATGCCACCCCTTGCTCACACCCCAACCAATGATCTCCAGCCACTTACTGGCACCCATCAGCCACAGTTCTGTTACTAACACTCTACTGTAGATTTGAGGCTTCTACGAAGAAATGTGTGGATGGTTGTCAGTGGCTAAAATATGTGTAAGTATTGGTGTGCTACTGTTATAAGCACACATTGAGTATGTGTTGTTTCAGATGTGTGTAACTGGATAACAGAATACATCTTATTAGCTTTAAAGTATTTATTCTATAAAAACAACAGAGTTAAACATCTCCATCACTGGAGGAAGCTGGGTTGGTCAGATGACCAATTCTGGTGAAGTATAGATATGAACTGACTAACTTATCGATATCACAGATATCGTATGCTTAGTTTATATTAGATTCGTCACAAACTCGGAAGACACCTGCATCCGGTGACGTCACAAACTTTCACACGCTGAGACAATGTGTTGACGTTTAAGAAGAATGTCACATTGTCGAGGTTTGCATTGTACGTCCTGTTTATGATTTGAATGACTACAGCAAGTCCCACGGCTAGCTCCTTCATCCAACATGACATATTACGTCATGTGTTTTAAACATGTAATATTAACTATTCTAATTATTACATAAGCTCGGCCAGCTATCTCAATTTTTTCACAAAAATTTAACAAGCCAAAACATGGTTACTAGGTGTGACTGGACATATGTATTATTCTTTGTTTAACTTTAGCCATAATCAACCGAGGACGAATGTCCAAATAGGCACATTAAAAAATAATAACAATAATGCATATGAAAAAGATATTACAAAAGCAAAAAGAAAAATGCATGATAAAACAAAGATCATATATATGGTACATTGCTAGCAAATGATTATATGGTACCAAAAAAAAAAAAACTACTGACTTATATATGATTCGGTAACTTGTTAAAGAATGATTGTTACCTTTGTCAGAAACATAATACTCCATTTTTTAGTGCACAAACACGAATTCCTGGTACGTACACGTACCACGGTTTCGTACATATATATATATATATATATATATATATATATATATATATATATATATATATATATATATATATATATATATATATATATATATATATATATATATATATATATATATATATATATATATATATATATATATTTATATATAGGGCTGATATATTTTATTAGATGCCCATAGATTCTGTTATATATTTTTTTTTCTCTTTTCTTTTTTAACATTCCGGCTTATATATTTTTATTAGATGCCGAGAGAAAAAATGATTTATATCTTTTTTTTTTTTTTAAATGTTGTTTTAAATGTATTTTTAACAAGGCAAATGTAGAAAATTTCCTCATTTACATATTACTAGCGTACTAACAGCTTTTCTTACAAACACTTCCCGACAATTTACTCCTTTAGCGAATGAGGTTGCCACTCAAACGGCTTTGAATTGAATCAAATATGGAGTATTGTCGGGACTAGGCGAATCGTTCCTTTGTAGCTGCATGCTGTGCCGTAACCTATGCCAAACAAGGATGTTCACGGCGATAAATATCACCACCGTAAACGCCAATCCTGCTAGTAGTATGTGGTGAAGGATTTCCTTATAAGTCGGTGACAGGTGGTCCCTTTCGGTAAGTTTCTTCAACCGCTTTGCCACATGTCTGTTGTACGGGAGAGGGAGTGCTGGCATTGTAGAGGTCCACGTGAAGTTCGCGAAGTAGGCTCGTTCTCTGATGAGTGTCCGTAGACCAGTCACCATGGAATTAGGGGAAGTCCCGATACAACCATCTGCTGCGACGAAGATGTGGGTGAAGGACGTGGATCCGTCAGGGCATGATACATTGAAGCCGTCCTTGTCGTATCGTATCCACGAGCCATTGTTCAGTCTGCAATTGAACTCACTATTGTCAAAGGGATAAAGCTTATCCAGACAATTTTCACTTGTATGGGAGAGAGCACCGTCTAGCACTATACCTAATGAGTCAGCTGTACATATTTTTCTATCCATTGCGTCTGAACAGTGAGTTAATTGATTTAAGTCTTTAATGACCATATGTTTCCTTGTCTGGGAAAATCAATACGTGTCCTGTCAAACTGGATATTACTGGATTTGAGTGATTCGTCATGAAAGTCGGAAATGGTGATATCCTGTAAGATTGCCAGGCATCAGAAGAATCAAAGGGAATTGTAATCATAATCTTGTTATTATCTACGTTTACTGTAATTAGGCTGTAATAAAATTCTAACCTATGTTTATCCCTTCCGTTCTCCAGAATTAACTTTAAGTAACTTATAGGCAACAAATGGGGCGACAATACACCTTTAGTTGCTAACGTGATAGCTTCTACATAATCCTTGGATTTCTCAATGAAATGTGCAATTCTGTTATGTATATGATCTATCTTTGAATCATAATACGTTAATGTTGCCAACAAATCTTGTACTTCCATAATCTGAACGATATTATTTGAATGTTCATTTAATAAATCCATAATTTTATTGATTGAAGCTAACTGATTCCTTAGTTCTGACATAATCAATTCATCTTCATGAGTCAAGAACTCAATTTTCTTATTTTGATTACTAATTTTAAGACGATTGGAAATTCCTAAACCTAAACTTGCAACAGACCCAAAGATGCTTAATGCAGCATAAATAAACGGATTTCGTCTTTCTTTATGTTCGTGTCCTACAGTCCACATCAAAAGGTCATAAGCCAAAGATCCTGTCTTGTCAAGTCTTATTTTTCAAGTCATCAGATAGCATCTCTGCAACTTTTAATGTTGATCCAAGCAAACTCTCTGTAGTCAAATGAAAATGTCTTCTATGCAACTCATCCAATGAGGCAGAAAACCTTGAAATGGCGGTTCTTAAGCTAGTGACATCATTCTCTTTAAGAAAAATTGCTTGCATATTCACTTCTACAATTACGTTGGTTGATGTAATAAAAATGTCTTCTTGTCTTTCAACTATATTGCCATATTTAAAATTTATACTTTTAGTTTTAGAGCTCATCCCACACGAGAAAAATGCCTGAGCGAACAATATCACTCCCAACAACAAAAAATTCATCTTGGAAACCTGTAACGAGAAAAAATATATGTAATTACTCCTGTATTAAAAAGAAAACTTTTAATCACATAAAATAAAAAAAATTTTCCCTCACTTCTTTTCCTCTCTTTTCCTTTTAATTTCTTATGTGAGCCAATGGTACTATTCTCTCATCCGTGGGTTGGGATACGTTTTGAACTCTAAACCTATTGGCCGTTAATGTTTCCAAAATGTTAAATGGGCCTTCAAACTTAGGTGTTAGTTTATAATTGAGCCCTTTTCGTACATTGATTTGAATATATATGTTATCACCTACGGTATATGTTTTAGTTGGTTTCGCTGTTTTATCATGATTCCTTTTCATTATGATTTGTGATTCTTCTAAATTTTTTCGAAGGATATCATATTGACTTATACTTGCATTTATACATTCTTTTAAAGGATTTGATAGATTAGTTGTAGGCGTTAATACATGGAAAGGCGTTCTAACTGGGGTACCATACAATGCTTCATGCGGTGACATTTTAATTGATATATGATATGAATGATTCAGAGTACTCAGTGCCGCCGGTATTGCAATATCCCAGTTGGGGTCTGATCCCCCTAGTGTTACCCTCTATATATTTAATATCTTCCTATTTGCTCTTTCCACTAGCCCATTCGACTCTGGGTGATATATCATGGTATTTATTTTCTTTATGTTGAGGAATTCACACAATGAGGTAAGAAAGTGATTATTAAATTCACCACCTGAGTCTGAAATTATCATGTGTGGAATTCCATGTTTACAAATGTAACACTCGTAAAACTTCCTTAGCGCATTCAAACGCAGTTTTAGTTTTAAGCGCTATTAGTTCTGTATATCGAGTTAAAGCATCTATAATTACTAAGAGGTGCTTATTTCCTCTGTCTGACTCGTAAAATCCTGTTAACAAATCTAAATGTATTCTTTCAAAGGGTTGATTGGGCACAGGATAAGCTCCTAGGCTGACAGGTGTTTTCGTATGCCCTTTGTTTTCCTGACATGTGCGACAATTAGCTATGTGTCTTTTTATATCTGTAAGCATTGTATGCCAATAAAACAATGATTTGGCTTTCTGTGACATTAATGAGAACCCAGGGTGTCCATGTAATGGATTTGAATGCAACCAATTCAGGACAGTAGAAATAAGTGAGATTGGTACTACTACCTGGTCGTTAGTTACATGTGGTGTATTGCGGGTTTTCCTTGTCACAGTCCTACACAGAATATTATCTTTGATTATATAATTCTGCAGCTTATACTTGATATATTCCTTTTCCTTATGACTGCCTTTCAAAGCATTTATAATTGTTTCTATTTTCTGATCTTTTCTTTGCTCAGTCTGTAACAATTCAGCGCTCCAGCCTAAATCTTCTAGTTCAGATATTGTTTTTACAATAGGCATGGATGTTGATATATCTATTAATTCAGCTAAAGGCTCCGTACAAGATGACACGGGGTTGCGTGATAATGCATCCGCAATGATATTTGCTTTCCCAGGTAAATACCCGATTCTTGCGCCAAAATCTTGAATGATCAAATGCCACCGAGTTCGTTTAGGGCTGTGGTTGAAGCCTTTAAAGAACTCTGTTAGTGGTTTATGGTCAGTAAGAACCTTAACGGGATAACCGTAAATTATGAACATAAAATGCACTAGCGAATTAACAATAGCTAGCCCTTCCTTGTCTATTACTGCATACTTACTTTCGGAAGTTCTCAATTTTCGAGAATAGAAAGCTATCGGGAAAAATTGTTTATCATATTGCTGAAGCAATACCCCTCCTACTCCTAAGTCTGAGGCGTCTGTTGCAATGAAGAATTCCTTACCGAAGTCAGGAAATTTTAAGATAGGAGAACTACACAGTTCATCTTTCAAAGTATTAAATGCCTGTTGATGTTGCTCAGACCATATGAAATCTACGCCCTTCTTCGTAAGATCAGTTAAAGGAGCGGCTATTATTGAATAGTTGCGTATAAAACGCCTGTAATATCCACTACAACCCAGAAATTGCTGTATTCCCTTGACATTAGTAGGTATGGGAAAATTACGTATAGCCGACACCTTATCATGGACTACTTTAAGACCTTGGCTTGACACCATGAAACCCAAATATATTAATTCTGATTTGAAAAATTCACACTTACTAATCTTTACCCTTAAGTTATGTTGTCTTAATCTCTGTAGTACTAGTTCTAACTTACGTAGATGTTCTTCTAAGGTGTTGGAAAAGATTACAAGATCATCCATATAGGCATGCAATATATCCCCTAACAAGTCTCCAAACACTATGTTAATCATTCTTGTAAATGTTATAGGAGCACAACGTAAACCAAAAGGCATCCGTAAAAATTCATAATGTCCCCTGGCTGTGCTGAAGGCTGTGTATGGGATACTATCTTCTTCTAATGATATCTGGTGAAAGCCTTTAAGTAAGTCCAAACTGGTAAAATATTTATTCTGACCTAACAAAGACAAAATATTGTCAGTACATGGCACTGGGAATCGATCGGGGATCGTTTCCTCGTTTAGATGACGAAATTCGACGCAGATACGCCATGTTCGATCTTTTTTCGGTGCAACTATTAAAGGAAAATTATAAGGGCTGTTTGATTTTCTAATGACTCCTTCCTCTAACATTTTACCTACTTCATCATTTATTTCATTCTGGAATTTCATAGGGAGTCTGTACGAGGGTACATAGATAATTTTTTGCTTGTCCTTTAACCTTATTTGATGCTCGATCACATCTGTTTTTCCTAAGGATCCATCCGTAGTGGAAAAAACATCATGATATTTAGTTAAAAGTTCAAAAATTTTCTGCTGAATTTCTTCGTCTTGAATGTCCTTATTGATTTTATTTTTAATAGATCGCAAAAGGGATTCATCCGCAACTGATTGAGAGTGATTGATTTCAGCAACGGTAAGAATATGATGTTTATAAACTTCTACATCCAAGATATGTTGATTTTTGTGAATTACCAAAGTGTTATTTAAATGATTACAGACTTCGATATTACATTGCTGATGTGAGCCTACTATATAAATATATTGTGTGACAGACAATCCGTTAGTTTTCAAAGTATCGGAAAGGATTAATATTTCAGATCCCGGTAGTGTTTTCTTTATTTGCACTATTAAATTCGAAGGTATGTTTGGTTCGATAGATTGCATGCAAGATGATATTACGGGTGAACGAGAATTCTGCTGGGTCGCGTATATTATTTCTTTATTAGTGAGACAAGTTATTGGTTCTTCAACGTACGTTACGGTTACATTTGTCGTCTCCTTTTTATCCAAAACTGATTTTAAGGTATTGGAAGACTTATAGAATTTCCCTTTGATATACACGCCGTGCTTGGCAGGAGCTAAGATAATGTTTTGATTTCCCATAGATGGGTATCCTATAATTACAGCTGGATACATATTAATGATTTTTACAACAACAAATGTATCGGCAAACGTGCGATTACCGACTCTGAACTGAACATGAGTTATGCCTATGACATTTAATTCATTATTTCCTATACCTGAAAGTCTAATTCCTGATTTTTCAATCGGAAAGTTCGAAAACAACAAATGATGTGTCTTCAAATCCATGATATTACGTGGACTACCAGAGTAAAAAAATAACGTAAAGGATTTGTGTTCTAAATTTACAGCATATAAGGTTGGCCGTAACTCATTTTGGCTTATTATTGTATGAATTCGTTGCAAATCTACGGGAGCATGCACTGTTTTACTTAATTCGGCCGTGTGTTTCATAGGAAAATCTATTGTCTCACAATTATCTGATAAAACATTAAATTGATTATTCAATACTATTGATATTGACATAAATGACCTTGACCCAACATCACTCTCTTCCCCTCTAGAGTTAACTATGTGGTATTTGCTTTGCTGTGCACATTCTGAAAATTAGTCTGACCTTGCGAGGTCTGGTTTGACGACCCAGGCTCAGCGATATTTGAAGAAGTGTTTGTTTGTTTTGGACTCTGAACTGCATTGACATTTGGTTGTTTCTTCTTATTGTTAAAATGAGGATTTTTCTTTTTATTTCCATATGGAACTGGCTGTGGAATTGACTGTGTATTTCTTGGATATTGTTGTGTCTTACGCGAGTAACATTGACTATATGAATGCGTTGCAGTGTTGTGAATCGAGCAAAATTTCGTTCTGCAGTCTGCGCTTATGTGACCTTGACGTTTGCAGTTATAACATGTCATTCCCGCTACTGGACTGCTAACTACATTCACTGTTTGTGGTTTTGTTTCATTCTTTGCAAAAACTTGAGTTAACACGGGATCGAGATCTGGACACTTGGACATGTGTTTCTTTATCTGTTTATAGACATCCAATTCCGTACTTGTAGGCGTTAACTTCTTATCAAAACACCGCACTAAAGCTTCAGGCAACATAAGTGTCATGCAAGTTAAATACATTAATCGTAAAAAATCTTTCACGGAGATGTTACCGTTAGTAACCCAAGTGGAATGACCTAAAATGTCCTGATATTCGTTAAGCCTATCCGCTATGAGAGCTGCTCTCTCAATAACATTAAGCCGATTCATAGTGGCTTGATTAAGTGTATTTTGTAACGTTAATACTACATCCAAGGCTTCCTCACCCCCATAGATCGCGCGTAACCTAACTTTGAAATCATCCCAAGTAACTGCTTCTTGAAATGAAACACCTCTTAAATACGCACTCGCATCCCCCTTAGAAAAATCTATAAAACTTTTAGCTTCTTGTAATTGTACAAAAGGGTCTACGATTTGTTTGGCATTTAAATGGGCATTGACGGATGAAATCCATGACTCCACATTTTGTGGCAAGAACCCGTTGACTCGACCCTGAAAAGGAAGGATTGCTGACCTGGCATTTACAAGCGTCACAATTGGAGGAGGATTAGTCTGGCCTACACCACTAGGTCCAGGGGAAGGGCTGACAGGAGGAGTCATGACTGCTGTATTTTTTTTCCTATCTCTTCGACCCCTTGCAATTCTATCAAAATATCTATATGAGTACAGACGCCCACTGCGTAAACGCATATGTATAAGAAAATTCCCCAAACAATGTCACTAATCCCATAACATTCCCCGAGAATTTCTGAAAGAAAAAGGAATTAGCACAAAGAAAGAGAAATTCTAAATGAGAATTCGGAGTTTCCTTTAACAAAGATTAGCAATTCACTCACCCCAGTAATAATCGACTAACGACTCGTGATAACTACACTTCACTGCCCAAACTGGAATGAATTCAAAAAATTTGTACTTAGCTTATATATGGATCTGCGTGATGTCGACACGTCCTCTCTCTCTCTCTCTCTCTTGATGTTTTGTTAGCGATGTATCGTTCGAGTTTCTTGTTGAATGTAGTGCTTCCTGGGTATGTTTCGCAATTGTTGAACGCCAGTCCTTGGGTTTCCTAGGATGTTGATTGAAGATTCAATTGGTATTCATAACATTTGTTAATGTTAACTGTTCCGTTGGACTATAATATTTAGTCAAAATTGTAGATTCATGTAGATAATGTTGAGTTCTTGAAGATCTTTCTCAGGTTTTACAGCTTTTATTTTGAAGTCTTGAAGATCTTTCTCTGGTTTTACAGCTTTTATTTTGAAGTCTTGAAGATCTTTCTCTGGTTTTACAGCTTTTATTTTGAAGTCTTGAAGATTTTTCTCTAATTCTTAGAGTTTAACCGCTGCCACCATTTATTGGTGTGCTACTGTTATAAGCACACATTGAGTATGTGTTGTTTCAGATGTGTGTAACTGGATAACAGAATACATCTTATTAGCTTTAAAGTATTTATTCTATAAAAACAACAGAGTTAAACATCTCCATCACTGGAGGAAGCTGGGTTGGTCAGATGACCAATTCTGGTGAAGTATAGATATGAACTGACTAACTTATCGATATCACAGATATCGTATGCTTAGTTTATATTAGATTCGTCACAAACTCGGAAGACACCTGCATCCGGTGACGTCACAAACTTTCACACGCTGAGACAATGTGTTGACGTTTAAGAAGAATGTCACATTGTCGAGGTTTGCATTGTACGTCCTGTTTATGATTTGAATGACTACAGCAACTCCCACGGCTAGCTCCTTCATCCAACATGACATATTACATCATGTGTTTTAAACATGCAATATTAACTATTCTAATTATTACAATTATTCTAATTATTACAAGTATGGATGGTTGTCAGTGGCTAAAATATGTGTAAGTAGGCCATCGCTTGTGGCGGTGGCCTCCCCTGTCGCCAATCTTTTCTTTTTACGAGATGCATGTACGGGTGTGCTGTTTTGGGTAGACACTGGAGTTGTCACTTCCTTCTACCAGATTCATAGTCCAGGACAGGACGTAGTCAGTCTAAGCCTACTGACGTCCGCCTGGTAGCTGCCAACAGATCTGAGATCCCCACCCATGGATACGAGACACTCACACTATCGTTTTTGAGCGTCAAATCCCATTGGAAATTTCTGGTTGCCGACGTAACATTGCCATTACTCGATGCGTATTTCCTCGTGCATTTCTATTTCCTGGAGGATGTGGGGCATCGATGATTAGTCAATGCAGACTCGTACTTGTTGACACCTTCAACCCCCCTTTCGACCTTGCCCTCCACATCAGCGCACCCATGGAAGCCTACACCCTGTGAACAGTAACTTGGCACCAGCTAAACAAACATTTGCCAAAATGGAAGAAATAGGCCTTTTGGTGAAGGCCTCATATCCATGGTCGGTACCCCTACACATCTTCCTGATAAAGAATGGCTCCCTGCACCCTTGTGGGGATTACAGGCATCTGAACATGCAGACAGAACTGGCATCTTGGGGGACCTCCACTTCTGCATATGTGACATGGACGACATACTTGTAATCTCTTCATCCAAAGAGGAATACCTCCGTCACCTAAGCATCATTCTTGACCGCTTGAAATAGAACAGCCTTGTAAATATGGTACCACAAGTGTATATTTGGCGCCAATAAAGTTTAGTTCTTAGGGCACCACATCACTAGTGAAGACGTCAACCCCCTCCCTGAGAAGGTAGCAATTTTCAAAACTTCCCCAAGCCATTGACTGTCAAAGCACTGCAAGACTTCTTGAGCATTATCAACTATTATCACCAGTTCCTGCCAGCCATCGCTGCCACTCTTGCCCCCCTCTATGCCTCCCTCAAGGGCAAGTCAAAAGACCTTAAGTGGGGTCCCCTTTAGGAAGCGCAGTGCAAAGACTGTCCTTTCAACTGCTGCTGCTCTCACTTATCTTGTGCCACATGCCCCTCCTCCTCTCCACTGATGCCAGCGGCGTCGCTATTGGTGCAGTACTCAAGCAGGTAGTCAATGGCTTGCCCTGCCCATGTGCCATCTTCAGTAGAAAACTCTCCAAGAAGGAATCCTGCTACTCTACCATCGACCACGAATTGCTGGCGGGGCATTTGGCTGTCCGTCAAATTTGGAACTTCTTGGAAGGCATGCCCTTCGTCATTCACACGACCACATGCCTCTGAAGCACTCCTTCACTTGACAGTGCGATGTCTGGTCTACCTTTCAACGCCGACATCTCTCTGTCGTGGCTGAGTAAAACACATCCCTGGAAAATTTATCCCATTGCTGATGCCATGTTAAGAAACAAATTGCTGCCATTCGCCGGGGATTGGATTACTACGCCTTGGCAGAAGCCCAATGAAAAGATCCAAAGTAACAAGCATGTAGAACATCCTGCACATCCCTCCATTGGGAAGATGTGTCCTTGAGGACTTCAACGCCATTCTCCTCTGTGACGTTAGTACTGGTAGATCACGACCATGGATACCTACTCCCATGCTCTGACATGTGTTTGATTTCATCCATGGCCTCTCACATCCCTTGTGTTGATCTACTCCACTGCTTCTGAAGAAGAAGTTGATTTGGCAAGGCATTACTAAGGATGCTAAGGATTGGGTCCATGTCTGTACTTCATACCAAACTTCGAAAGCATATCAGCACATAGATTCAGGAGTGGGCTACTTTCCTCAACCCCAGCGTCGTTTTGCCCACATTCACGTGGAAGTAGTAGGCTCCTTACCTACATCACAAGGACATCGTTACCTCTTTACCATCATTGACCCCTCCACTCATTGGTCTGATACCATTCCCATGCAAACTACAATGTCCGCCTCATGTACATCCACCTTACTCTCAGGGTGAATAGCTAGATTTGATATCCCTGACCATATTACTTTTGATAGGGGTACTACTTTCACCTCTCAATTGTAGACATCATTAGACAATCTCCTGGGTATCCCCCTACATCAGGCAACTGTCTGACCCATATGGCCAGTCCTCTGTGAATATCCTTCCCCCCTGCCTTGTGCTTTCAGAAAAAGAAGGGGGTTGGGTGATATTCACAGAGGACTGGCCATATGAGTCCCAGACATCTGGGCCTACTTCAGCGATCCGCATGGCCTGTAGTTAAAGAGAGGATAGTTTGAAAGGGATAGGTCATTCACCTCTCCCCAAACAGAAAAAAAAACACAAGGCATCCTTGTAGGCCTACCTGGTCTTGAGGTGCCATATCAGAATTGGCTAACATGTTTAATCTTCCTGTATAAGTAAAAGTCTTGCATTTTGTCTATACAGAATACAAGGAGTAATCTTGCTGCTCCAGTTGAATATACTTAAGAATAAAACCTCATATACAACAATTGATTTAATAAAAGAAAAAAAGCAAAGTCGGTGCATGGCAGAAAAATTCCTAGTAAAAAGACTGATTTTTTGCTAACAGGTTAAATAAATACACATTAATTGCAATGTATAATTTGCAACCAAGCTCCAAAAAGTAACTTATCTTAGAATACACTGGTCAGAGAAATAAGAACCATTTCATATAGATAGCTAGTCAGTACCGCAGAAGTCTACCTATTGTGATATCACGAATATAGAATATCAATAAACAGGATGGAAAATGGAGAAGGTAACTAAATAAATCAGGCAACAGGCAAACTAGGAAAGAGAGAATGGTAATTTAATTAAAGTAGGCATAAGCTAAAATAGAACTAATAAAAGATTAATTGAAATAAAGAATGAAGATATTTTTTCCCACCCTGGGGATAAAAGAAGGAAGATTTAACAGCAAGATTTCTTAGAATAAGGCTCATGCTTGGTTGGCTGCTGCCCTAGTGGGTCACACTCGGCAACTCTCTGCCATGGTTGGAGAAGGAGGCAAAGCTTCATCTGTTACATTATCGTCTCTGTCAAACTGCGGATCTATCGTAGGAGGGTCCAAATTTCCAGTTGGAGAGGGATTAATAGGATTGTCCTTTCTGAGCCTAGCAAGTGGACTTTAAGGGATATGAGTTTGTTGATTGTGCACATGTACTTTGACCGTTCTAATATGACCATCTTAACCCGTGTACACATCAAGTATACGGGTCAAAGGATATTTCACCCATCCTTAAGGGTTATCGGTACCAAGCGATTATTTTTCAGATGTTATTCACGAAGGGAACCGACATAATCATATTCCCGTCTTTTCAGGAAGACATTTGGCATATTCGCCCGTTTCTGGTAATTGGTTCAAAGGGAGTTTCCCTCTCAATATATAGGGTCATTCAATTCAGATAAATGGACTTACAGAACCAGAGAAAGGGTTTGGGTATTAAGTAGGTGACTTGTGGTCAAGGGAATATCATTAGGGACATTAATGTCCTTGTAAACTAATGGCTGATTATTGATAACGCATTCTGCTTCTTAAACAAAGGTTACAAACTTGTTATGAGTGGGGTATAAATGATAAATAGATGAATGCAAGTTGAGATTAAGGAACACTACACATCTCTCATAAAATCCTCTTTTCCAAGGGCACAAGGGGTAAAGAATTTCTACATGAGGTTATGAGATCATTTGAATCCATTAATAACAGTTGGTTGCATGAGAACAGCAAGGAGAATTCGATCGTTTTGAAACGCAGTGGCATTATTGAGTACAATACAATGGGGCATACCAAATCAAGCTACAAATCTTAATATCACTTGCACAATTTCAATAACAGTAAAGGAAATAGTAACTTTTAAGGCTTCTGCTTACATAGCGTTGCAGTTGAAGAGTAAAATGTAAAAGTATATATGTGAGAGTGGTAAATTTTAAAACCTCCTGTGTAATCCAATTCAGTCAAACAGAAGAGAACCTAATAAGCATTGAGGGGATTAAGGTGTACTGTAATTAGAGAGAACTTAGGAAAAGGGAGCCCTGCAATCTTTTGACGCATTTTGCGGACCCAAAATTCCTTATACAAATGAAGGAAAAGGGTAGAGGTGTTACGGTGAAGAAATAGATTGTGCTCATGTTCAACAATAAGCTTCCAAAGAGTGCAATGGTGCTGAAACAAAAAGTGGTCCACATTCCTCCAAAGCATTTCTGAGATGCGAGCGTCTTTTCAGAATACCTTTGCTGTCAATATATGGGTTTCTTTGGTCGAGAAGTGCATGTTTATTGGAGTTGAGCGTGGTGGGTTTACCTTGCAAACTTCTTATAATATTATGGTAACTACGAGCTTGTGCTCTGCCCATATATCAGTTATGTTCAGAAATGCAGTATACCTTTTAACTGCCTCATTAAGAGAAGTGTAGTGAGCAAACCTTTGGGTTTGTGGGGGCAAAAGTAATGGGACTAGCACATATTTTCAAATCAGTTGGAAACTTGCTTTAGTCTGGGTGAGCTGAAGGTTCAACAATCCAGGGAGAACTATGAATCGGTTTTAAGAATGAATTTGGGGGTGACTCCGCATGACACAGGACTGCACGGATTACATGATGTGGCATGTATAAGGAGCAAGTTGCAGGCTAATTTAAGGTTAATTATTTCCTCGATCCTGTTGAGTAGTATGGGGATATGCTGTTTTGATTGTGTAACCATTTCAAGGCCTTGGAGGCATCTGGCCACATTGTAAGAGAGGTGTAAATATTAGAACCACAACTCTATCAAATATTTGGCCAATCGACATCTGAACTAAAGGACAGTTAACTCAACTGTGTGAATGGACATGCTCTCTTCCAATTCTATCATGCATTTTGGAATGTCCATTGATGGTGACTACAAACACGGCCACTCCAAAGGCACTCTTTGAAGTATTGGGAAAGCATGCAATAATGTTTAACTACTCTGATGAGCATTGTGGGGAACTTTTTTGTTCTCGAAACTCTTGTATTTCTTAGAAATGTTGTTGAGCTCATTAATAAGTTATGAATTGAGGCAGGAATCCAAACCTTTATCCAGCATCCAAAGCTTTTGAAATAAAAAGTTTGCCTAGGATAGTAACCAGTGAAATCAGACTGATAGGATCATAAATTGATGAAAACAATGAAACAACCTTCCTTTTGGTGTTATGTGCAAATAATTGTCAGACTTAAATTCGGAAGGTGTCTTCAGCCATATTCTAGTTGTGAACTAGGTGATCATGTGTGCCCTTGTCAGAGAAATCTAAAGGTATGTTTGCTTTTATTATGAATTATTACATGTAGGGCCTTTCACTGAGGATGACATAGGGGAAGTGGTAATAGTGTGGAAGGTTATCTATGCAAAAATTTGATTCTTGTTTTGAGGCTAAGGCACAAGATTGATTGGCTAAATAGTTTGACTAAGTAAATAGAAACTCATAGTGGCACCAAAAAAAAAAGTTTCTTTAAAACAATGAACAACAATTTTCACTATACTGGGTTCTTTAAAGAAAAGAAGGAAAAAAAATCTCTTAGATCTGGGATGATCTCTTATCTGGTGGAAATCTTTGAATAAATCCGCAGTAAAGCAAAAAGGTTTTTCTCTGAATGTTTAAAATTATGGACTGAAATTTAGATGCAACGTTAAGTATAGCATTTAGAGAATCGTTTAGAGAGTATAAATTAAGTCCTCACTTGGTTAATACATTAACAATGATGTGTATATAAGTAATACTTATAGTTTTAAGGACGGGATGATTTGGTAAATAATGCATTTGTCATTACTATGAGGCTTTAACGATATTGGTATAAGGGGGTGACTCTATCGTTCCGAGATTTTCTATACCCATATGGTTATGAGCAAGTGATAGGGGATTGACTTCTCTGGAATTTGCTTTTTCATGAACCCAGGTTGGTAATTCTCCCCAAACTACCTAACCACCAGGATTACTAAATAAATTGATACCCTTGATGTTGTGGGTATGCTTGAGAAGCTTGAGAAGATAGTCTGCGGTGAGGATAATCTTATCTTTGGACCATTTGTCCACTAGTCATAAACACTAACCTCCAGTATGCGGACGGCATGAGTATATCTGGGTGTACTAACGTTCTTGCTTACATTAGGACTAACAATGGCAACAGTATTATGCTTGCATCAACCAATTTTCAAATTAAACTAAAGCTGGTTTATTAACATTAAAATAATTGAATTGGAATATGATTGTTCTGATAGGAGTAAGGTTTAGAGATTTTGCCATATTGGGGTGAACAGAGTTGCGTTGGTCACCCTAATCCAAAAAATGTCAGTTGAATGTTTAGGTTTACCATTAATTAGGTTGTCAGTAACAGTAAATAAAGGAGTGAGGTTAATTTCACCCGCCTAAACATTCGAGCCATTCCCAAGCCAAGCTACTTGATTAAGGTGAAAATCAGGCACATTACCACAAGAGAGGTCAACTATTGAACCATTATTGGCCTGTCCTTCGAAACGCTCTACTTAAGCTTCCGACGGAGGGGAATGAGATTAATTGGGCCCTGACAATACCTTGTTAGAAAATAAGGCTTGAACAGTATGGGAACTGAGAAAATTATTATTCTAGTGATTTACTGTTAAGACATTTGGGCGAACTGGTAGCTTATGAGGGTGTGTACTATTTGAATATGTAACCTTAGTGGTATACTCGCAGGTGGCGTGATACACGGAAAAACATTTATTGCCCCACCTTAATTGCTTTAGTCTCGCCATTCAAGTTGCTGCATCAGGAAAATGGAGACATTTACTTGACATGTGGTCATTATGGCCACAGAAAACACATTTGCCACGAATAGCATTATCACTAGTAGAATCTCTAAAGGGTTCATGAGATCATCTCGGTATAGATGCAACACTCACCGTCACGTGGTTTGAACAACCCTAACTTTAGGTTTAGGAGTTCTACCTTTTAGGGAAGGTTTTATTAACATTAATCAAAGAATTACTGGCTCTATCAGTACTTGAAGGTTTAGTCAATAATTTAGATTTACCTGGGTCTGTTAATAATTTAGCTAGCCCCTTTGCGTGAGTGTACTCACACAGACCGTATATTGGTTCCTGCAAGGTTACCAAGGTTCTATTATATCAACGGTAAACAATTTCAAGGAGCTGGTGATTTAATTTGCTTTTATTGTCATATTCTAACAGATACTCTGACAGGGGAGTGTTAGTTACTTGGACACATTCTTCTTCCACATTATTCTCTTCCAATAGAAACCGCCGAAGATCAGGTCCATCATCTATGGTGGAATTTTTGTTGAACAGTTTATTCTTTTTCCTAGACCTTCAAAAAATAATTTATCCGAGAATAACTTGCTCAGGTAAATAGGAACCATTTCATGTAGACAATTGATTATTACCATAGAAATCTACCTGCCGTAACGTCATGAACAGAGAATCTCGATAGATAGGATAGAAAATGACGAAATTAATTAAATAAACATTTAAGAGGCAAACAAGAAAACAGAAAAGTAACTAGACTAAATCATGCATGAGCTAGAAATAATAATAGATTAATTACGATAAAAGAGTGAAGATAATTCTTCACACACTGCTTATAACCTTTTAACCTTGAAGATGTGCAGTGTATGTCATCATATATTTCAGATTGTTGTTTTACAAGTTCAGATAGTCAGTCGTGATAATCAATTATCTAAATGTCTTTAACTTGGGGTTTGTTTTGAAGGTCTATGACTTAGCTGGTTTTAATAGTAATTAGTGACCAGAGTTATACAAAAAAATCCAAACATTTAATACTTAGTGCATATAAAGCACCATCAAGCTGTAATTTCACTTGAAAGATTACATAATCAGATAAATTACATCTTAATCCACGCTAACCTTTATGTAAATCATGAAAAATGAAAAGTACGATTTTCTATTAAAATAATGGGAAAATGCTTATATGCTGCTAGCTTCTATCAAATATTTCTGTAACGCATCATTTCATAAAAAGCAAGTTAAGTTTAAAGTTTACTTTACTGAGTAGTTAGACTGAGTGATTGTACAGCGATTACACAGTGAAAATACAGTTCTTAACACTTGCTTTCGTTGCCACATAGAAATTAAAACTGAAAGCACCCAACATATAGATAGATAGAATACATAGGTTTGATACAACTTAGCTATTAGAAGAAGAGCACAGAGAAACATTTTCAGTTGAATGTAGAAATCGATTTGCAGTCTTAGAAACTTTAAGAGACAAAGATAGAAGTTGGTTGTTGAAAGTTTTTGAGAAAGTGAAGAAAATTGCAAGGTAGAGCATGCTAAGTATTCCAGTATTGATAGAGAATATTGAGACAGAAAAGCAGATGAGGCTGACAAAGCTATGAATTCAGGAACTGATTTTTGAGTAAGAATTGCTCATAGAATTATTAATGAAATCTCGACTGGGGCAAAGAAGCATATATCCATCAAAAAGAGAGATGGCTCTGTTATAGCAACAGAAGATGAAGAAAGACAATGTTGGATGGAACACTTTAGTGAGTTTATGAATAGGAGATATGAAGGGAATAATTTTGATTGATATAGCTGAAGCTGATGAAGACCTTGATGTACCCATGAATTAATTCAGTGTGTTTGAAATCGAAGCTATCCTGAAAAAACTAAAGAGATGGAAAGCCTGAGGATACGATATAATAACTGCCGAGATGATACGGGCTGAAAATGAAGAGACTCCCACACTGCTAACAAGATTATTTTGTAGAATGTGGCATGAAGAGGCAAAACCTAATGAATTGGAGTTAGGAGTGTTGGTGAAAATAGCAAAAAAAGGAGACCTGACTATTTGCAATAATTACAGAGGTGTAACATTGACGTCAGTTGTTATGAAAATATATAGTAAGCTTATTCTAAAGAGACTTGAGAGAAAGTTTGATGAAAAGCTGAGAGATGAACAAGTATGATTTAGAAAAGGTAGAAGTTACACTGACCAAATTTTCGTTTTGAGACGTACAGCAATGTGTAAACTATAGAAATCCCCTTTTGATGGCATTTGTGGACTATGAAAAAGCCTTTGATAGTGTGTACTGGCCAATTTTTTGAAGAGTCCTGTGTTATTATGGAATTCCTCATAAATATATAAATTTGATTAAGTCTGTTCATGAATTTAGCAAATGCAAAGCTAATGCTAATGGAGTTCTATCAAATAAATTTCCAGTGAATAGGAGTACTCCAAGGTAATGTTTTGTCACCTATGTTGTTTATCATTGATTTTGTAATATGTAGTACAGTCAGAGATGAAGGAGAAGGATTGGAATGGATTGATGATAGAAATTTAGCAGACCTAGAGAATGCTGATGAAAGAGAGTTGATGAGAACTAAGTATGCAACAGAAGATGAAATGTCATTGGAAGGAGAAAGGATTAATGAGGTAGAATCATTTAAGTATTTAGGAACTATAATCTCCAAGACAGGGTCTTTAGAATTAGAGTTTAGTGAAAGATTGAAAAAAGCGAATCAGACAATGGCTAGGTTAAGTAAAATTTGGAAATCAAATCGCCTGAAATTACATATAAAAATCAGACTATATATCAGTTTAGTGGATGGGTGTTATGACAATGAAACAATCTCCAATAGAGTTAGTAGATTTGAGAAGAAAGCGCTCAGAAGGATATTGGGAGTTAAATGGCAGGACAGGAATAGAAATGGAAGTATAAGAGAGATTACTCAAGTGCCATATGTTGATGAGATCATGATGAGGGGTAGATGGAGATGGGTTGGGCATGCTCTTCGTACTCCCCATGAGAGATTAGTACTCCAAACATTCAGCTGGGCTCCACATGGCACTAGAAGAGTAGGAAGACCCAGGCACACATAGCTGAGAACAATGAAGCGCGAAGTAGGAGATGATGAATGGAGAGGTATTCAATTAAAAGCTCAAGACAGAGATGACTGGCGAAATCTAACTGAGGCCCTTTGCATCAATAGGCGTAGGAGGAGATGATGATACTTGCATTAAAGCACTTCAAACGAAAATTTGCACCAGTCTTAGACTTTTATTAACATTTAGTTCCTTAAGGACAGCACAGACTCTATTAACGTGTTTTATTATTACTTCAGATCAGGCATGTTGAAGAGAACAAAGATATCAGAGCCTAGGCGGAAACTTAGCTTTTATCTGCCTTCTAAAGGATAGTTGTAATTGAACTTCCAGAGAGATGTGTCCTCCTATATCCCAAACTAACCTTTATATACCTTATTTCGGGTACACACTAACATCTAAGTGTTATGTGGTACAACACCAGACTTCAACCCCAAAATGCTTGTAAGGATCTTTGTAATAATGGACTTTTGTTCACATAATTTTCTAGGCTGTCTCTAAAGTTATTCCTGTTCACTTAATGAAAACACATCATAAAGAAACTCATAATTACTAAGATGTAACTGTGACTCTTTTTAGATGAGTTCACTTCCTCTCTAATTTCCATGTATTAGTACACTTACTCGATTCTATGCCTTGTTGACTCGATACACTGCTAGTGATCTTCCTATACTATGACAAAAAATAAATCTCATTGAATTTTTATGTTATATTCATTGAAAGTCATCCTTCATATATGTACTTGACTTGATATATATATATATATATATATATATATATATATATATATATATATATATATATATATATATATATATATATATATATATATATATGCGTGTGTATATATATATATATATATATATATATATATATATATATATATATATATATATATATATACCATGCTTATTTTATGCTCTTAAGACATAAACTTCATAATCTTCACCTTGATAGATTATTTATAACAATATACCACCTACCCTCCAACTAATAAATTTTTTTTGAAGTTGCACTAATGTCCATTTAACATATTGGTGGTTGGCCATTATAATTCCAGTGAGAAAGGTGGAATATATTGGGAATCATTTATGTAGAATGAAAATATAAACAATGAACATTACGAAAAACAGCCTTCAGACCTCTAGACCCCCAGCATCACTAGGTGGTTATTTTGCCCTTGTATTCCATTGACCATATGTTTTTAATAGAGGGTGAACCCCCTTATTTTCATTAATTATTTCTTACAATTTTGTTATCATATCCGATTTGATACTATAGATATCTAACTGAAATGATTTCTTATTTGCCAGGTTCTTTTAGCAAATTGGTTGTAGAAAAGTCTGAAATACTTAGCTTTTGATTCCAAATTTTTGTGCTCGAGCCATATTGTCTTGATGGAAGTTCCTTCGGGCAGCTTCCTACTGTATAATATTTCTGTGACTGGTATTACAAGAGAATTACCGTCAGGTATCACGGGGTTCTAACCCCTGGAACGACTATCCTAAGATATCGTGTATAATCAGGGACGTATCCGTAGATAAACCATAGATATCTGCACCCCAAACAGCCTTAACCCAGTGTAGGAATCTAAGGAGGAGGATAGGTGATGAGCCATTATATATCCTCTCCCTTCATAGTACTACTCATCTCTGATAAACTCATTCCAATTTTCGCAGCTTACCTATGAGTTCGTTTATTTCTCAAGAGCGCCTTTTCTCAGCTTTTTGGATTTTTTCCTTGCATGATGGCTTCCCTTTAGCCGTCAAAGTTGTGTACCCTCCTCTTTTACAGTTTGATTTAGCTTTAAGTGCTTTAGATCCCTTCGGGGAGTGGTTATACCCTGGATAGGTGTGGTGGGTCGTATACGACCCAAGGTTAAAAAGAAAAAAAAACGTTTTTTTTGCCATAAATTTTCATCGTATTGGTTGTGAGTGATATCGACGTGCGAGGCCTCAGTTCAGTGTGCACAGCAGTCGGGTGAGGACGCATTTCATCCCAGCTCTTTTCCTTGTGCTATTTCTGAGATACCCTCGGGTCGAGCTCGACCCGTCAATACCTAATTAAGGTAAGTTGTACAGTATCAAATTTTTATATAATTATCGAATGTGCAGTAGTGTTTAGGCGTGTATAAAAAAGGATTGTTGTAAAGTGTTTGGGAATGTCTTCTACCACTTATGTTTATATAAAATAGCATATACTTTTTACTGCTTTTTTAAGTTTGTACCTTTATGATAACTTAATTATAATCATTATTTTATTTCTTTTAATTACAAAATAATCTATAAACTTCATTCTAGCTACCTTAATATTTTTCAGCAAATCCTCAAACAATTATATAAGTAAATTACTCGCTGATATTGACATATCTTTCTCTATTTCAGGTAGCAAATTTGACCTTCCAAGGTGGTGTGATTGGCAGCCATTTTGTGAGCATATCCGACACAACCTGGTATAGCTCTATGTATTCCTCTTTTTTTGGCTCAGGCCATGTCGTCGTGATGGAAGTTCCTTCGAAGGTAGCTACCTAGGTATGTTTGACCTACAGTGATATATCCCAGAGAATTTACCAAAGGTATCCAGAATTCTAACTCCTGGAGCGAATATTCCTTAAAATTTTACGAAGGGATATCGTGTAATATCAGAGGACGTATTCTTGACACGTCTCATGGCTATCTACGCCCTCAATAGAGCTTTCACTTCGAGGGGAAAGAGAGGCAAGAATAAGGAGAGTCGTTACAGAGACATCGCTCTCGACGCTCCCTACTGCTCTGCAAATAGTGCGCCAATCCACCACCGCGAAGCGTCACCGTCATTCTTTCTATCGTAGCTTCGCTTGACCGGTGTTTTCCCTGTTCTCTCGTGCTATTTTGAAGTATTTTGTACGCTATGATGTCTTCCCCAGCTTCATCAGCTTCTGGAAAGTTAAGTAATATCTTTATCTTGTGTAAATGTAAGCTCTTGCCAGTTTTGCTTTTACATAGAGATCATAATTAACGTAACAAGAGCTGTTGCCAGCCGGATGGCGTCAGTGACACGGTCGTTCTTTCTGTTCATTTAGTTAGCCAGAACGACCCTTTCCCGGCATTTTTACGCTTTAATTACTTTAGCTATTTAGATATTTAGCTAGGGATTCTTATGTTATCTCATTGTTGTCGTGGATTTGGCTATTTATGATCGAGTCTCACGAGTGCTAGGCTTCCTAGCCTAGGCACCTGCACACTTCATGCATGATATAACTTTCCTGGTAAAGTTTTATTGAAGCACAGGCAATATTATACACATTTTTTATATTACTTAATTATGCTTTCCTCTTCCAAGATAGTATACAGAGAGTTTCGTTGAACGATTCTCAATGCTCCTAGGCTACTAGCCTAGGGGCTTTAGTATACTTTCATACATGTCCCCATGGCTCTTGTATTGCCTTTTAAGGGGAGACTGACACTCCTATACCTTTTAAGTTGATACCAATCTCCTAGGAGATTTAAGAGCAATCCCCTTCCCTCTGATTAGCCTAGGCTATTCTCAGTTTTCTTTGCTGTGAACCGAGTTCTGGCAAAGTTTTACTGAGACGTTCCGTTTTTTTTTTCTGCTAACCACTGAGTCGGTTTTGAGTTTAGGACGGGACATCAGAGTATCAGTCTGTGTTAGGCATCTCCCTGTCTTGGTGAAATGATTTCCCATGTCAGGTTAAGCTGCTCTTTCAGGAGGCTAGACCTCCCTAGGCCATACTTAGGGGTTTTGTATGACAATTCCCCCTTCCCTGGCCTAGCAGACAGTCCTGTGCTGGTAGACCCTAGACCGAAGAAAGAATTTCTTCACGGCCTAAAGTCTCTAGTACGAGATTCTGCTCTCCTGTGAGATGGTGTCCTACGGACATCCTCTCCCTTAACTAACCCAACCTGGGGAAATGATTTCTCCTACCTGAGGTTACTTCATGAAACCAGAATCCTTTAGGTTAGGTAGTGCCTTCGGGCATTACCTTACCTATAGGACACCTACCCCCTCCCCGCTATCTCTTTCGTGTTGAATGATCCAACACCCTCCTGGCCGTCATTCTACATTGACCCTAGGGTTCTTGTAGGACTGGCCTGAGGTTCCCCGTCTGCTGCCGGCGGGTATCCTCATATTCTTTAGAGTGTTCTTCAGTCCTCCCTTGGACTGCCTTCCATAGCCCTTATGACTGGGATATGGTTGGGTGGAAGCCCGAATTTAATTCCCCCTTCCACTTGAACCCTCATTCTGGATGCAGGTCGGCAAGGCTGAGCCCTTGCCTTCCTCCATCGTCTCTTTCTCTCGTACTTTCATACTAGGCCATGTCCATTTTCTGGCGGCCGGCAGTTACCCTGCCGCCGCTTGTCGGGAACATAGTTGATCGACAACCCAAAGACATTGGACATTCGGGAACCGACTGCCGGCTGCTGAGTTGCCGGCCGGCAGCCGGCCACCCATACCTGGTCATCTGCCGCCGACTGCCGCTGGGTCCCCTTGATGGAAGGATCCTTGGCCGCCGCCGCCGGCCGGCAGTGGATCTGCTGGCCGGCAGAACCTCCGCCGCCGGCAGTTGGCAGAGCCCCCGCCGCCGGCAGAGACCGTCGGCAGCCGGCAGAGCCGTTGCCGGCGGCCTATCACACAATGTTATGAAGACAATAATTGCCTTCAATAGCCCAGAATAGGCCGTCATGTGCCGGCCTGGCCGGCAGGCGCCGGCAGTCCTGACAGGACTGGCAACTTGTTACCAAACAGTCAGTGCTGTAGCCCAAAGTTTTTCCAACTTACAAGGTGCTTCATGGGCAGCCTATTGTGAGACCATCACATATAAGAGAGTGATTCTCTCTTCCTTTAATGGTTATGATCCATTATTGTCCTTAATCCCCAATATTGAAACTGGAAGATTGTGTTAAGAGACACTTTATACCATAGGATATCATCTTCCTCTGAAAATTCTTAAGAATTCTACTTTCAATATTGGAGGAGGTCATAGCAATTGACTGGACTGGAAACACATGTAGGTGTCTTTCCTATTTATAGCTTACCCTATCCAAGCTAATATAAAATGTTATATGTATGTTGAAATTTGAGAATTTCACCAAATACTAATAGACTTTTCCTTTCTTTACAGGAGAAGTATCCCGAGTGCGGGAATAGTTTTTGCAGGGTCCGCAGTAAGAACTTCTGTGGCCACGACATGTGCAGGGCCCATGCTCGCTGCGCAGTCACCAAGGGGGCTCTCAAGTATTGGGACCCGCAGGTATGTACCGTTTGTGAAAAACTGGTAAGAGAGGCTTTTGATGACCAAAAGTCCACTGAGTCAAGGGACGCAGCAAGGGAAAAGCTGCGTAAATGGGTCAGGGGTTTCCAGAAGAATACTTCTGGCCCATACCTTCCTAATGAAAAGATAAGGGCTTGTCTTTTCCCTAGGGCATCTTCGGATGCAGTTATTACCCAGGCTCAACCTGAGATTCCCCTGGTTCAGATTCCGGTAGAATCTGAAGTTTCGGTTGCCTTGGAGAGCATCCAACTAGAAGACAACATGTCTGTTGTCTCAGAGGAGACCGAGAACAATCTCCTAGTGGAGGAGTTGGATCAGGCGGATGACGTTCCACCTGAGACGGAAACTGAGAGAGCCGAAACGATTTTGGTATCATCGGCCACATTGAATGAGCCAGTGCCTTCGACCTCCTCCACTGCACCTCAACTAGATTCGATCACGAGTACGTTGCACTCGTTGCTGTCCGTGGTGCAGGACATTCAAAAGAAATCGTCCGAGAAGGAGGCCTCTCTTCGGACTCAGATGCATCAGCTAGTTGTGACA
The DNA here is from genome assembly GCF_036898095.1 of Palaemon carinicauda. NCBI lineage: Eukaryota > Metazoa > Arthropoda > Malacostraca > Decapoda > Palaemonidae > Palaemon > Palaemon carinicauda. The sequence continues at coordinate 97,481,840 of NC_090729.1, forward strand.
CGTTTGGCCCCGAAGAAGCTAAACGTTAAAGATCTCCCCGCCTTCTCTGACGTTAACTCCTGGAGGTACGCAGAGCACATGCCCATGTCGGGCGGGAAGATCTTCCTCTCAGAAAAACTGAGCACTGTCCCAGTAGAGGAAATTGAGTTCTGGCCCAGCAAAGGGGCCTACCCGGATTGCTATGTCCGTCTCAGGACGGAACCCGCATCCAGAGAGGAAACAGAGCCGAAGGAAACTATTGTCCTTGAACTCTCAAAGGCTCAGGCCTTATATACCACCACCTTAAAAGAGAGGGCCTATACTAGCTCTAAGGTGCCGGTTCTCAGCAAGAAGCACCCGTCCTTCATTGCTGATCTTAAACGTGCCTTTCCGTTTATGGACAAAGGGCTTAAGGCAGCCTTAAAGGCAGTTGAGGCAGGGAAACCGTGCCCTATACTGGAGGAGTGTAGACCCTTCTCCCTTGCCTTCCCATCAGACGATGCAGACTGAAAGGATGTCCACAACACCTTCACAGTCGGGAAGCTGGAGGCAGATATTGCCAGACGACAGTTCGGCGAAGAGCTCCCCAAGCTGTCGGACTTTCTCCTGCGTAGGGAACAGGAGACGAAAGAATGCTTAGCCGCTTCCTTGTCTCTGCAGACTGGCCTGGAGACAATGGCAAGCATCCCAGATACCCCGGACACGTACATGGTCTTCGCCAAAGCCCATATGGCGACAGTAACTAAAGACCTGTACAACTTTATTAAACGGTCTTGCAGAGAGTTTGTGTTCGCCTCGGCTGCGGTGAGACACGAACCCAGGAAGCTGATAGCTTCTAACATCTGGGGAAAAGACCTCTTCCCAAGTGAAGTGGTCAAAGAGGTCGTGGACAAAGCCGCCACTGAAAATAGAAACCTTCTTTCCAAATGGGGCTTGTCCTCCAAAAGGAAATCTTCAGCTGACGAGGGTCCCCAGCCGAAGAATAGACCAAAACGACCTAAAATGCCCTCTCGGCTTAAGCAACAACAACAGCTTCCCTGGGCACGGTGTCCCAGACGGTGGCACAATCACCCACTACCTTCCAACTGGTGCCCCAAACACTGGCGACTCAGTCACCAGTGTTCACCCCAGTGTTTGAAAGGCAGTCTACGACCTTCCGGCCGAAGTCTCGAGGATCCTTTCGAGGTTTCTCCAGACGCCCCTCCAGAGGTAGGGGCAACAGGGGTGGATGTGGTCAAGGAGGTAAATCCTCCTCCTAGCACTCAAAGTGAGATGCTACCGGTAGGAGGGAGACGCTTCTACTTCCGGGATCGTTGGACCTTCGATCCCTGGGCCCACAGCCTAATCAAGAATGGACTAGGGTGGAGTTGGAGCTCAACTCTACCAACCTTCCCTCAATTCTTCCAACACTCAATCCCCATATTGGAAGAATATGTTCAGGAACTCTTGAGCAAAAGAGTTATACGGAAGGCGAAGTCTGTCAGATTCCAAGGAAGGCTATTTTGTGTTCCGAAGAAGGACTCGGAAAAGCTCAGAGTAATTCTGGACTTGTCACCACTCAACAAGTTCATAGTGAACTACAAGTTCAAAAGGCTGACGCTTCAACACATCAGGACCCTTTTGCCCAAACGGGCATATACAGTCTCCATAGACATGACGGGTGCGTACTAGCACGTTCTGATCAGCCGTCAAGTTTCCCCCTACCTGGGATTCAAACTACAAAGAAGACAGTATGCCTTCAGAGCCATGTCCTTCGGACTAAACATAGCTCCAAGGGTATTCACCAAGCTTGCGAATGCAGTCATTCATCAACTACGCCTAAAGGGAATCCAGGTGGTAGCCTACCTGGACGACTGGCTGGTGTGGGCAGCATCCAAGGAAGTGATCCAGTTCCTGAAACACTTGCGATTCAAGATCAACTTGAAAAAATCCCGACCGTCTCCAGCTCAGAAGTTTCAGTGGCTGGGCGTCCACTGGAACTTGCAGTCGCACTGCCTTTCCATTCCATCAAAGAAAAGGAAAGAGATAGCAGGATCTGTCAGAAGCCTTCTTCGGTTCGCAAGGATATCAAGAAGGCAACAGGAGAGAGTGTTGGGGTCTCTCCAGTTCGCCTCGGTGACAGATCCAGTATTGAGAGCACAATTAAAAGATGCATCAGGAGTCTGGAGAAAATATGCATCAAACGCTCAAAGAGATCTAAAAAGACCGACACCAAATCGTCTGCGATCCCTACTCAAGCCATGGTCGGAGGCCAAGAACCTAAAGAACATGGTTCCCTTACAACCACCTCCACCGTCAGTCACCATTCACACGGATGCCTCGAAAGAAGGGTGGGGAGGTCACTCTCATCATCGGAAAGTCCAAGGAACCTGATTCTCCCCTCTTCAAAATCTTCCACATCAACTTTCTGGAAGCCATGGCCGTTTTTCTTTCCCTAAAGAAACTGAAACTCCGCTGCTCAATCCACATCCGTCAGGTTCTAGACAGCGAAGTCATAATGAGATGCCTAAATCGTCAGGGCTCGAGATCGCCTCACATAAATCAAGTGATACTAGCCATCCTCTGTCTACCGGAGAAGAAGAAATGGCACTTTTCAGCAGTCCACCTTCAAGGGTTCCGCAATGTGACAGCGGACGCTCTATCCAGGACCAAATAGATAGAGTCAGAATGGTCCCTAGACGCAAGATCGTTCTCCTTCATCTTACGCAAAGTCCCAGGACTGCAGATAGACCTCTTCGCAACGAGCGACAAAAAGAAGCTACCCCGGTACGTAGCCCCGTACGAGGATCCTCTAGCGGAAGCAATGGATGCAATGTCCATAGATTGGAACAGATGGTCCAAGATCTACCTATTCCCTTCAACCAACCTTCTGCTGAAAGTCCTCGACAAACTGAGATCCTTTCGGGGGACGGCAGCAATAGTGGCCCACAAGTGGCCCAACAGCGTTTGGTTCCCCCTGGTAACGGAACTACGCCTGAAACTGATCCCGTTGCCGGACCCAGTTCTGACTCAGCAAGTGCAGAAATTGACTGTCTCAGCTTCATCAGTGAAAACCCAGAACCTTCATCTCATGATTTTCTCGCCTTAGCGGTCAAGAAACGGTTTGGGATTTCTAAGGACAGTATCAACTTTCTAGAAGAATACAAGTCAAAGTCAACAAGAAGACAATATGAGTCTTCCTGGAAGAAATGGGTGGCCTTTGTCAAGGCGAAGGAACCTAAGGAGATTTCTAAGGACTTCTGTTTGTCCTTCTTCATCCATCTTCATGAACAAGGTTTAGTAGCCAATACGATTACTACATGTAAATCCTCCCTGGCCTGACCAATACTTTACGCCTTCCAGGTAGACTTTTCCAACGAAATCTTCAACAAGATCCCTAAAGCCTGCACCAAATTTTGGCCTGCAGCTCCTGCTAAGCCCATTTCATGGTCTTTGGACAAAGTTCTTCATATAGCATCAACCCTGAACAATGAGGATTGCTCGCTGAAAGACTTGACTCAGAAGGTGATATTCTTATTTGCACTAGCCTCGGGAGCCAGAGTTAGCGAAATAGTGGCCCTCTCGAGGGATGATGGCCACTTTCAGTTCACAGACAATGGAGAACTGAACCTCTTTCTGGACCCGACGTTTCTCGCCAAGAACGAGCTGCCCACTAAGAGATGGGGTCCCTGGAGAATCTGCCCTCTGAAGGAAGATGCATCCCTCTGCCCAGTGGAATGCCTAAAGGTCTATCTTCGTAGAACTTCAGACTTTAATGGAGGTCAGCTTTTCAGGGGAGAGACTTCCGGTTCAACGTTATCCTTGAAACAGATTAGGGCAAAAATAACCTACTTCATTCGCAGAGCGGATCCAGACAGTACACCCGCAGGTCATGATCCGAGGAAAGTTGCCTCGTCTCTGAATTTTTTCCTAACGATGTGGCGGGATGTTGCAAACAACAAACCCCACACCCTTGAATCACTCTGAATGGCAATAGTCTCCTCAATACAAACTTTCCCCTTACTTTATCATAAACCAGACTCTTGGACAAAAGGACAAAATAAACAAAAACATAACCTTAAAACTATATATTTCTTACAAACTATAATAAATCCAACCAAAACCATCCACATTCAAAATACTTAAACCTAATCATAAACAATATTAGATATAAAAAACGTAACACCATTCAAAAAAAAAAACCCTAACAAACTTAAAATTACCATACCCCAAAACCAATACAGTATTTGTTTATGTGTGGACCTCTTTATCCACACTAGGGCCAACAGTCCTTTTAGGCCAAAGCCACAACTCTCTGGCAGACACAACACTGGCACAATCCGCTATAACTGCCTCACTTAATTGGGCAGTCTATATCATCATCATCATCATCAATAACAGCAATCAAAATCGTAATTGTAATAAACAGGCCAGGTCATCAACAGTTGGTCAATCCACTAGAGCATTCTAAACACAATCAAGTTCCTTAAGCAAGCCAGGTCATCAACAGTCAATTTCACATTCAAGTGAACTCTTTCCAAAGGAGGAGTCACGGCTTTTTAAATAAATAATCACTTCCACGCTGGTCGAAAAATAATAATGATAATTCAGCATTCAAATCCCAAGAACTGACACTTACAGCAGTCAAATCAAAATAAGCATTCGCTCCGAAACATTTACTTCTCTCCTAACCTAGCTAAAAGTAAACAAACAACCTCATTTATACCAACAGTCTTTCTCACAACAAACAATTGATACACTAACTACCCCTCTCTCTCTCTCTCTCTCTCTCTCTCTCTCTCTCTCTCTCTCTCTCTCTCTCTCTCTCTCTCTCTCTCTCTCTCTCTCTCAGGATTTGGCAAAAAAGAAAAATAAAACAAAAATTAATCCTCCACAACGATGTCGTTTGAAAGTCTTCGTGCTTATACTGGATGGAAGTCCTCGAGGGTCTTCTTCAAGCACTATGCGAAGCAATTACAAGAAATTAAATTTCATGTGGTGGCGGCGGGCAGTGTAATAAAACCCGCTGCTTGATTACTGCGAAGAACAGTCCACTATTCGGGACTTATAGTGAATGGTGTACATGATAGACTAGTAAGACATATCATGTTGAGTTTTGTGTTTAACCCTGGATAGGTACGGTGGGTCGTTTGCGACCCCGAGCGTAAAAAAAAAAACAGGTTTTTCTCACGTGACTCACCCCTGTGACTGAATTTGTGGGTGATCGACCTGCAGGAGGTGTCTCCCCTACACGCTCTAGTAGTGTCCAGATGTGCATTGCTGTAGCTGTACTCCTTCCCCGATTTCTGAGACGCGTCGGGGTCGTTCGCGTCCGAGTTTACCCTTCTGAGGTAGTTTGCATAATTATCAAAGTTATTACGTATTATGAAATTGTCGTAGAATGGTGCAACTTGTATAGGTTATCAGTCGTGGAATGTCTTGGTGGATTGTTTGGCTACCATGTGCATGTTTTTTTTTTTAGTTAAAATGTCGTTCATCACCACGAGGACCATTTTACCGCGAGTGCCCCTTTTTCATTTTTTTTCATTTTTTTGCCAAGTCATTTTTCCGTAAGATATTGCCAAATAGTGTCGTAAAACTTTTGCTTGTTTAGTGTTGGAAAGTGTGTCTAGATGATCTGGCTACCCATGCATGACTTTGTTTTTGTCAGATACGACGTAGTTATTGGTATATTGGGTATTTAACTGCGGTTACCAATTTCTGTTTTTTTTTCAATATTTGTAAAAATTACTACGTAGTAAGGAATTGCCGTATATTATTCATTTTTTTTTCATGTTTATGTGTTAGAAAGTGTGCCTTGATGGTTGGGCTAACACGTGCATGTCTTTTTTTTTATCTGAGATGTCGTATATTAGAATGTCGGGCATTTTACCGCGAGTGTCCCTTTTTAATTTTTTTTAATTTTTTTGCCAAGTAATTTTTCCGTAAGATATTGCGAAAAAGTGTCGTAAAACTTTTGCTTTTTTAATGTTGGAAAGTGTGTCTAGATGATCTGGCTACCCATGCGTGATTTTGTTTTTGTCAGATACGACGTAGTTATTGGTATATTGGGTATTTAACTGCGGTTGCCAATTTCTGTTTTTTTTTCAATATTTGTAAAAATTTACTACGTAGTAAGGAATTGCCGTATATTATTGATTTTTTTTCATGTTTATGTGTTAGAAAGTGTGCCTTGATGGTTGGGCTAACACGTGCATGTCTTTTTTTTTTATCTGAGATGCCGTATATTAGAATGTTGGGCATTTTTCCGCGAGTGCCCCTTTTTATTTGTTTTGCATTTTTTTGCTTAGTCATGTTACCGTAAGGAATTGGCAAGTAGTGTCGCAAAACTTATATTTTTATAGTGTTGGAAAGTGTTTCTAGATGATCTGGCTACCCATGCCTATTTTTTTTTTAGCCAGATATGGCGTATATATAAGTATGTGTTCGATTTTCCTGTGATTGCCATTTTTTCGTTTTTTCCCATTTCTTTCAAAATTACTACGTACTAAGGAACTATCACAGAGTAATATTTCATTTATATGTTTATTTGTCGGAAAATATGCCTTGATGGTTTGCCTAGCACGTGGCTGAAATTTTTTTTTTCTGAAATGCCGTATATTAGAATGGCCATTTTTTCCACGAGTGTCCCTTTTTATTTGTTTTGCATTTTTTTGCTTAGTCATGTTACCGTAAGGAATTGGCAAGTAGTGTCGCAAAACTTATATTTTTATAGTGTTGGAAAGTGTTTCTAGATGATCTGGCTACCCATGCCTATCTTTTTTTTAGCCAGATATGGCGTATATATAGGTATGTGTTCGATTTTCCGGTGATTGCCATTTTTTCGTTTTTTCCCAATTCTTTCAAAATTACTACGTACTAAGGAACTATCACAGAGTAATGATTCCTCTAGATGTTTATTTGTCGGAAAATTTTGTTTACTTTTTTTTTTGATTGAATATCATCAAATTTTTTTTAGCTAAAATATTGTTTTACATTTTTTTTTTTCGATTTTATTTCCCTTCAAAAAAAATTTTTTGGGTCAGAATTTTAATTTTATAGTCGTAAAATAATCGACAATTATCCAGCAACCCACCATACAATTTTTATGCATATCCAATAATAATTAGATTAGTAAATAACACCTTCAAATTGACATACCCTTCCTACATTTCAAGTGGCACATTAGGGAGTCTGAGTCAGTGTGGTTGACGGCCATTTTGTGGACATATCCGAAGCGTAAGCTGCCCTATCTATATATATTCTTGTTCCCTATAGAATTTGTGATATTTTGGTATATTTTTACCTGCATAAATATCATATTATATATTAAATATATGTATTTTTTTACGAAATTTCCAAGTACTCAAAAAATTACCTTTAGATATGGCCCCTGATATAAATGTAATTTACAAAATAATGAAGATTTTTTTACATATTTCTATTTTAGGATAACATATGTTTATTCCCTAAAAAAATTAGCCACTTCCTATTTCATTTGGGTACCCAAAAAAATTCATGAAATTTGGACAATTTTTTTTGGCCAAAAAAAGTTACCCTTTTTTTCTCATTTCAGATCTTCACCTCCATGGGTCTGACTTCATTCAAAATACATCAAGATGTGTCCTAAACATTCAAGAATCAATTCCTAAAAGGATTTTTGTATATATGTATAAACATTTTTTTTATGAATTTTTATGTCAGGTCTTTTTTTTTCTACTTAATTTTTTAAAATATTTATAATAAATAGTTTTTCTGCAGATGAGTAGTATCTATATTTACAGTTGTTTTGAGCATTCATTGAAGTTTTTTTTGGCAAAAGAAAAAAGGAGGTTACTGCAAAAACTGATTTTTCAAGAATTTTTTTTGGCGTCGGGGTCGTTCGCGTCCGAGTATACCCTTAAAGGGGTGTCCGAGGACCGTACCTATCCAGGGTTAAGTGATAACACTATAGACTGTTCTCCCTACACATGTGACATTAAGTATAATAAACTGACACAAGTGCCAGGCATTCTTATATGCACAGTGTTTATATGCACAGTGTTCCTAGTAACAACAGAATATATAGTGAAATTTCATATTTCCCTAATGTGGCTAATGTTTTCCTTTTCAGGCAAACCCTATTTATCCTGTTATTACTGTTTATGCTTTTATGCAGAATTATTCAGCATACATTGTAATTGTTTACAACCATGATTTCTATTTTTGTAATAAACAATAGAACGAATATTTGCGTCTCTTTCGCCCCAAAATATTTCATTGTATGTATAAGTCAGAGCATCCTTGACTCTTTTTGATATTAAAGTAAATACCAGAACTAAGTTTCATTGTGTTCCAGGCAAACAGGTAAGATCTTGTTGTACTAGACTGTTCATTTTACTGTTTAAGGTTTCCTACACGTATATAAACCTGTCCGTGTCTTCATCGATAGACCCGGGAGGTACAGTAACCTGCTCAAACCAATACCATCCTAGTACAGACTATGCTTTACGTATATGTTGACATTAATATACAAACGGTTTGCTAGATTGTTCCTTGAACTCACAATCCTCGGGTTTTTTCCTCGAGTCTACCCAGACTCTTCCCTGTAGGGGCAAGAGGCACTGACATGTTTCATGATCAGCTGATTGATGTATAACGGTAACATCAAGTGTCTCTAGGTCTAAAGACCGAAGAGGAAAGATTTAGCTCGAGATGAATGGCACTATTGAAAATCCACAGATACATTAATGCCCTGGTACACTTCCATCACGACGACATGGCCTGAGCCCAGAAAACGGATTTTGAGCGAAGCGAAAAATCTATTTTTGGGTGAGGTAGCCATGTCGTCTTGATGGACCCACCCTCTTTTGAGAAAGGATAATGAATCCCTCCCTATAGTACTGTATCTGCAACACCTACAAAGCTACAAAGAATGACGGTGGCGCCTCGCGGTGGCGGATTGGCGCACTATTTGCAGAGCAGTAGGGAGCGTCGAGAGCGATGTCTCTGTAACGACTCTCCTTATTCTTGCCTCTCTTTCCCCTCGAAGTGAAAGCTCTATTGGGGGCGTAGATAGCCATGAGACGTGTCAAGAATACGTCCTCTGATATTACACGATATCCCTTCGTAAAATTTTAAGGGATATTCGCTCCAGGAGTTAGAATTCTGGATACCTTTGATAAATTGTCTGGGATATATCACTCTAGGTCAAATATACCTAGGAAGCTACCTTTGAAGGAACTTCCATCAGGACGACATGGCTACCTCACCCAAAAATAGATTTTTCGCTTCGCTCAAAATCCGTTTTTTATAAAATTTCTGATATTTTCATGCATAAATACCATGCTCAGCAATGGATATAAGGATTTGTCTTGAAAAGATTTCATGATATAACTCAGCCAAAAAAAAAATAATAAATTTGCCCCTTTATAAAACATTAAATAATTTCCAAGTGCAGATTCTTTTACACATTTTTGTTGTACTATAATAATACAATATCCTGTAAAAATTTCAGCCACTAACTATGTCATTTACCTATCCAAAAAAAATGTTGAAAAGAGGATAGATTTTTTAGCCAAAAAAACATCTCATTTCAGGAAACGTTCCCTTTTGGTTCCACCCCCTTCCCCGGATCTCAGAAAATGGTGCTCAATTATCGTAGATTAGGTACTTAGAATAGTTCTAGTTTATTTCCATATTTAGATTTTATGTGAATTATTTTGTAAAGTCATTTTTTTTGGGGTATACTTATTTTATTTTATTTATTTTTAATGAATATTTATTTTAGACTTAGCTTTCATTTACTTTTTTTTTGAAGAATAGAATATTCTTTGAAGTTTTTTTTAATAGTAAAAGGTTGTGAATTGCTTTGTAATTGAATTTTTTATGATTTTTTTTTTGGACCTCGGGTCGAGGTCGACCCATCGATACCTAATTAAGGTGGTCAAATAACGATACCTATCCAGGTTAACTTTTTTATGGCGATGAGGGAGTGGGGCACTCTGAGTCAAGGTAGCCACTGGGCGCCATTTCGTGTACGTTTCCGCCCTTTTTATTTTGTGTTCACTTAGTGTTGTCACTAGTTTCACATTAGCTAGCATTATTTTGGCATTACGATGCTTTGGGCTCTGTTTTGTGTTTACTTTTACTATGGATTAAGGTAGTTTTAGTTTTATGCGTGTTGGTCCTGGCTAGCCTAGCTTCGAGAGTGGTAGTTTTGTCGGAGGTGGGTTCACCAATGGCGATCAGGTCTTTCTTACTGGTCTCGTTGGCAGCGGCGTTTTTACCCTTAAAGAGTATTTTCCTTGGTTATACTAGTTTACTGAGCCCCTTATGCCTGCTGCTTTCGATCCTCCAGTTTTTTCGACCTATTAGGCTTAGCCTAGCCCCTGTTGGCGAATCCATTGGTCCGCCATGCTGCACTCGTTCACGACCTCCCATGCTAGGACTGCGTAGTCTTTTCGAGCTTCACCTTGCGAAGGGTGATCTCCTCTTGTCAGTGCGCCGACTTACCTGTCCTGCCTCTGGGATTTCTCGATCGACCTGCAGCATTGGCCCATTAGGCTTAGCCTAGCCCTTGGTGACAATTAGACTAGCCTATTAGGCTTAGCCTAACCATCGTCGGCGATCAGTTGGTCCGATATTCTGCAATCGCCCGTGATCTCTCGTGCTGGGACTGTGCAGTCCATTGGAGCTCCCCTTTGCGAAGGGTGATCTCAACATGTTGCTGCGCCGACTTACTTGTACTGCCATTATTTCCTAGCCTCTGAGATTTCTCAATCGGACGGCAGCCGCCGTTTCTGACGGCGCGGTATTTATTTTGATACATGGGTATTGCTACTCCATGTCGTCACCACTCTTTAAATCGTAGCCTTTTTGGGACGGACATTGGCCCTCCTTGGCCCTCCATGAGGGTCGAGCTATCAGACTGACGACAGTGCTGGTACCTACGGCTTTGCCGCCACCTGTTGGCACACTATCCCATAGTATCTGAACTGTCGATGCGTCGCTGCTTGAGTCAGTGCCGCTACTGGCAGCGCTGCCTTCAGCTAGGGCACGGTATTTTCTGCAAGAACCCTTACCATTTGTCTCCGCCACCCTAGGCACCTTTGCCTCTAACGGAGTTGCCTTTACTGGCATCGGGCCTAGTACTAGTCTGTAGGAGTGGCAGTCTGTGCCAGTGCCTTAGGCTACATAGTATGCTGGCGGCAATGCTGATACCTTTAGCGCTGCCGGTACTTCCGGCAATGCTGATACCTTTAGCGCTGCCGGTACTTCCGGCAATGCTGATACCTTTAGCGCTGCCGGTACTTCCGGCAATGCTGGTATATCTGGCATACACGCCTTTGGCAGCGCCGGTACCTAATGGCTATATCGCCAACTTTCGACACTTTATACTCTTCTATAGTACCCGTACTGGTGATACATCGCTGCTTACGGCCGTGCCGCCACTGGAGACACTGCCTTCACCTTTCGCAAGATGTTTTCTGCGGAAACCCATGCCCGTTTTCTGACGGCATTGGCGTTACTGGCGGCGGGGTTAGTACTAGTCTACGGGAGTGGAAATATGTACCAGTGTCTTAGGGCACACAAGATGTGGGCGGCAATGCCGTTCCCCCTGGCGTTGCCGGTACTTCTGGCAACGCCAGTACCTATAGGTCGCATGCCTTTCTGTCCTTTTTTATATGAGACCGTCTAACATAAGCTAAAATGAGTTTTCTACTGACTGTAGGTGAATTCAACCACAGATTAACATAAGAGCCTTACTTCAACTTTTGAGGCTTCTTTATGTATGTTGGGCCTGGGAACTCTTTTTATGAAAGGTTTTCTAGGCCTCTGCATTGCGATAACCGCTACATATGGTTATGGGTTTTCTACCAGTTTGTCCATTTCCCTCTGAGGGTGTGGATTGGATAGAAGGTTGATAACTCTATAGGTTAGTTCCCACTTCCGGGTCTTTTCTAATTGAAGTTATTAACTTATTGTTATAGCCCCAGGGTTGGTAAAGACTTTTGCTTGTTAATTGACGCGTCGATTGCTTAAACTATTAAGTTTACCTGTACCGTTGCCTTCTAATTGGCCATTTGTCTGCGGAGATATAGGAGCAACGGTTCTTTCCATGAGCTCTCCCCCCCTTCCCCTATTTGGCCCTATAGCAACGGACTTTTAGGTGGCTATGTTTTCCAATCTCACGTTCTTCAATAGAGGAATGGACATTTCGTACTTTATCTCCTTTCTCACCAATTGCATTTACACAATTTGGGGATTGCTATTCCCTCAATTGTTAACATGGAATGTTATTAATCCATTTTTTTCAGCGTTTGGTGACTGTTGGAGGATGTAGTATTCATTGAAACCCTTTTTTCCTTACAGGCGGTGCCTATGACGAAGATGCACTGTTGAGTACAGATTTGGGTCAGGACTGTGAGGCATCCTTGTGGTCTCAATACTTGCCACACACGCGCGGTGTCGGAGGATGAAAGGTCCAGTATCATACTGGAACCATCAGGGTTTACTTCACTCCAGATGGGTCTCAAAGGATACCACCGATGTCGACCGCATGTTCTTCTTGCGGTCCCTTTGCATCCGGGTAAGAGGTTGATGTAAGTCTGATCTTATCAAGGTTTTTGTGGTGTCTGCCACTTTCGACCCCACTATGACAACAGCCTTCTGATTACTTATTTTGTGACGGGGGATGTTCCTGCCCTTTTTTCCTCCCATCATCTTCTGCTGGGCTCCTGGTGCCCCTATGTTCCCGAGTACCTTGGGTACTACAATGGATCTTGTACTTATGGCTAACTCAAAAGCCTTCATGGAAGGGAATTAGTAATACCAAATGATGATGTTCAAGGCCTCATGTGAAAACATCCAGGCTTTGAAGAAGCAAGAGGAGTCGACTCGGTATAAGGTCTTGCCCTCCTAGCCACCTTATTGCATGCAGCAATGATGATGGCAGGGTGTATCAATATAAGCCTCTACCAGCTTTGGAAGAGTACACACCAGCCTCGCCTGTCTTACCACATGATGCCGTCTACTGGACCAATGTCCAGTTTACTTTTGCCGAGAGTAAACTTGATAAAAATGCGGCCGGCCGCCAATTTCTTGGGAAGCTGGCCAGGATTCCTGAACACCTTCTTAAGGCTGAGTCGTAGGCCAGACAATGGTTGTCAGTGTCGGTACATCTGTAGTGCTTCATGGAGATGATGTTCGGGAATTTTGCAGATGCCTCAGTCTTTCCTTATTGGCGAAACTCATTTTGCAACCTTTATGAAAGACCTTTATGCTTCTTTTCAGGCCTGTCAAGCTTGCAGAGAGCATGTACTTGACACAGCTACCATCCGCCTTGAGCTGGAACGTTTCTCACCTCTAGCATCTGGGGAAAAGAACTGTTTCCTTAGAAGATAGCGAAGGAAGTTACGCATAAGGCTGTCACAGAACTTAGAGCCTTTTCTAGTAGTGGGGGATCTCATTGAAGAGGTAATTCACCTCTGGGAGAGGCCACAACCCAAGAGGCCTCACAAACAGACTTATCATCATAAGTCGTTTGTTCTTTCCTATGCCGCTATCACTCAGACTGTCTACATTGTGCCCTAATACGTGGTGTCACAGTCCCCGGCCTATCGCCCTGTGTATGAGTAAGGGTCGTTTTCCGAGGCTGTCTTGACAGTGGAGGCAAGTCCAGGGGTCTTGGACTTAGAAACAGCAGTGGAGGAAAAGGTTAACGCCCTCAACACAAATAATGAAGGTCTCCTGGTAGGGGGACAGCTAGCCTTGTTCAAGGATTGTGGGTTCTTCAGTCCTGGGACACAGAGCGTCGTTTCCAATGGCTTTGGTTGGAAGTGGTAACAAAGGCCACCACAGCTCAGGAGATTCTTCCAGAAACAACACCTTGTCTGGAACAGTATGTATAAGACCTCTTGAAGAGGGGAGTTATCCGCTGCCTGAGATCTATGAGATTTCAAGGTTGATTATTTTGCATTCCAAAAAGGTTTCGAGCATACCTCGAACTATTCTCGTCTTGTCCAGTTTAAACCTGTTCGTTCAGTGCGACAGGTTCCTGATGTTGACTATTTTGCAGATACGGACCTTACGACCCTTGGAGGCTTTCACTGTCTCTATATAGATCTTACCGACGTCTTTGTATCATCCGATAGGTCGACACTTCTCCCCCTGCCTGGGTTGCAGCCTGGAGAAGAGTCTCTGGTAGCATTGTTGGAAGCGACCTGGCCTTTCATTTGAAGGGGCTAGGGTTTGATCCCAAGTATGAGGTAGAAATTTATTTCTATTTGAGCACGATATTGTGTTGATATTTATCAATATTGACTCATTAGGTGTAATTTGAATGAATTTCTATCAATCGTGTCACCTGGTGGGCTGGGAAGTCTGAGAAAACTCGCTGGTAAGAGACTGATGTCTCACCAGGTAAATCCTGAACTGTAGTTAGCAGTTAGGTTCCGACTTCTTTATTATATAATTCTTATTATCTAGAAAAGGCTACGAATTCAGAGCTATGCCATTAGGGCTCAACATAGCTCCGAGGATTTTCACAAAGTTTACAGATGCGGTTGTTAACAATTTAGAGAGAAAGTCCTTTAAGTAGAGGCGTACCTGGTCGACTGGCTAGTGTAACTTCCCTCGGCACAGAGTACTCGGTAGCAGCCCATTGTGTTATACAGTTCCTCTGGTCTCTTGGATTTCAGATGAACTTTAAGAATTTGAAACTGGCTCCAGCTCAAGACTTCCAGTGGTTGGAGATTTGTTGGGACCTTAGGTCTCACTCCCGATCTATTCCTCCTTCCAGGAGAAAAGAAATAGAGACGTCAGTCAAGTCCCTGATCAAGTCGGGGATGATCACCAGGTAACGCCAGGAAGGGGTTTGAGGATCTTTACAATTCACGAACCTTATCCTCAATGTACAGCTCAAAGATGCAAACAGAGTTTGGGGAAGGAGAGCCTCCAAAGCTCTTCTTGACTATCAGCAGCAGACCCATGTTTTACTGCACAAGCAACTTAGACCGTGGTCCACTGCCAAAAGTCTTTCACAGACAGTGCAGTTGCGCTTTCCTCCTCAAGTAGTGACACTTTATGCGGACGCATCGTTGGATGGTTGGTGGGGGGGGGGGTCATAACTCACCCAAGAAAGTGCAAGGCTGTTGGTTTAGGAAATTTTAACAATACCACATCAATATTCTAGAGCCCATGGCAGTCATCATGTCCCTCAAGAAATTATACCTGAAGAAGAACATTCATATCGACCTAAACCTCGACAACAGGGTTATAGTCTATTGCATCAACAGACAAGGGTCGAGGTCTCCTATATTAAGCTACGTAATGATAGCTGTTTTTACGTTGGTTCAGAAGAAAGGTTAGCACTTCTCAACATCTCTCCCACTGAAACCTTCAGTGGGATCAAGTCCCTGGCCTTCAAGTGGATCTGTTTGCGATGAGTCTCAACATGATATTTCCCTGCTAGGTAGCACCGACAGTGGTTCAAGCAGCCGTGGGCATAAACACAATGTACCTGGATGGGAATTGTTGGTCGACAATTTACCTGTTTCCACTGTTCAACCTCCTCGTGAAGGTTTTGGACAGGCTTAGATCTTTCAAGGGATGGCGGCTCTGGTGGCTCATCGGTAGCCAAAGAGCAACTGGTTTCCCATTGTCACGGATTTGAACCCCAACTTGGTGCCATGACCATCCCGATTCTGTCTCAGGATGGACAGAGAAAGAATTGTTTATGCTTCATCATGGAGATCGAACAATCTTCATCTCCTAATTTGTTTCGCCCTAGCCCTGGGAATGAAGTTTAAAATTCAATGTGATAAGTGGGTATTTGCAGAAAATATGAGTAGTCTAACACCATGAATCAGTATGAAATGTCATGAACGAAATGGGCCAAATATGTCAAAGACATATATCCAGGGTCGATTTTTATGGATTTTTGTTTAGGTTTCCAGCTTACTTTGCATGTTTAACGTCTAGCTTCCTCCAAATTTTCGTTGTACCCTTCGGCCCTCACTAGACCTATACTATACGCCTTTGACGTTGACTTCACCTCGGATCTCTTCAACACAGTTCCGAGGGTTTGTGCAAGGTTAAGGCTGTTGGCACCACTTAAGCTTATCTCTTGGTCTTTGGACTAAGTTTTGCAATTCGCTTCGGACATAGGCAATCACAAGGCTTCTGTTCATGATCCCACTCGGAAAGTCATCTTGTTAATTGGGATGGCTTTCGGTGGTCGGGTTAGTTATATTGTGACGATTTCTAGAGACGAGAACCACATTGAATTTGTGGATAATGGTAAGGTATATATATACCCTGATCCCACTTTTCTGGTTAAGAATGAACTTCCCTTTTCACCTTGGGGTCTATAGAAAATAGTTCCCCTACCAAGTGATCCTTTCCTGTCTCCAATGCACTGTCCAAAAGTGTATTTGCTGAGGACAGTGCAGTTTAAGGGTGGTCTTTGTTTCAAAATGATACAGTTGGGTCTGATTTGTCTCTGAATCAGTTAAGAGCTAAGATTACTTACTTTATACCAAGAGTGGACCTGGCTAGTAAAACATCAGGTCTCAACCCTAGGGATGTGGCTTCCTTCTTGAACTTTTTCCAGTATATGTCCTTCGAGGGACTGCAGGCATACGTATACTGGTCGGAAGTCCACTTGGGTTTTCTTCAGGCATTATATGAAGCAATTGGAGGAGACACGCCAGTTTGTGGTGGCTGCTGGAAGTGTTATCAAAGTCGCTGCAACGACATAGCCCACAATGCGTCCTAGGGCACTCCTTTAGCTTGTTATTAGCAATGAGTAAACAGTAGTTTTTGCTTCAAGGAAAAAAGGAAACAATGCACTTCATCATTTCCTTTTCAGATTCACAGGTGTCTTTCCGACGTTTTGTGTGTTCCTTCAGTGCTACAGCCTAACTGTCTAAATGGTAGTTAAGCTATATGTCATTTGGTTTGGGTGATTACTCCTTTTTGTTTCCTATGGTTCCTTGTGTCATGTCTTGTCTCCTAATGTTACCTTATGTATGGGTATGGATGGGATGCATTTGCTTTGTACAATAATTTTCCATATGTGGTTAATGATGGTTGCTTGTTAACCTTTGCACTGATTATTGTGAGTAAAAGGCTATGAATTGCCTTTTACTTTCCACGCCCTACTATTATAATTTTAATTACTGTAGCGGCATTAACTTTCGTATACCTTCTCATTATTATCCTTCCTGACCATAATTGGATTTAATCTCCTGGCTGGTTTTGGTTCCATGCGCCTCACCTATGATGCCTCCTTTAATTTTGAGTTCCTTAGAGTTCCCGACACTAGAATCAGGTGATTTTCCAATTGTGAAGGGCGGTTCTTTGGTCCTTATTGCTTCCTTGTCGGACCGTCATGCCGGTCAATTCTGCCTCCAAACTGTTCTGGGATGTACAGTTGAGAGTGATACCTATGCCTTAATGGAGTCATCCTGTAAGTGCATTTCGGTATTGGGACCTCTCTCTTTGAGGCTTCTTACCGAGGCATAGGTAATTCTATGGTACACTTCCATCAGGACTACATGGCTCGAGCCCAAAAAACGGATTTTGACAAAGGAAAAATCTATTTTTGGGTGAGATAGCCATGTTGTCCTGATGGCCCAAACGTTACGTTGTCCCTCCCCGATGCCTCGTCGGGTGCTTCTCACGGTAGTTGCACTGCTGTGTGAAACGAGTTTATCAGAGACAAGTAGTTCTATGAAGCTAGAGGATATGTAACGGCTCCTTACCTATCCTCCTCCTTAGATTCCTAGACTGGGTTAAGTCTGTTTGGGGTGCAGATATCTGGTTATCTACGGATACGTCCCTGATTAGACACAATATCTTAGGATAGTCGTTCCGGGGGTTAGAACCCCGTGATACCTGACGGTAACTCTCTTGTAATATCACTCACAGAAATATTATACAGTAGGAAGCTCCCTGAAGGAACTTCCATCAGGACGACATGGCTATCTTACCCAAAAATAGATTTTTCCTACGTCAAAATCCGTTTATTGGTTCAAATTACTTTCTTTCCGTTGGGGAACTGCATAACCCTCTGGATATTTTCATTCAAGTCCATATGACAGTATGAGACTTTACAGAATTTGGGCGTAATAGGCTTTAATGAAGATATTTTAATTTTTCCAGATTACCAAAAGAAATGAAGCCCTTTTAGAAGAGACACGTGATACCATCACAGTTCCAGCGACATTTATGATTAGGATGTTAGCATCACTGAATCAAATAAGACGTGGCAGTAAGTACCTTTTTATAAATCATATTTTACATAATTGCATATTATTTTACTCACTTTAACTTTTTCTAAAATTTTATATATGCATGGCACAGTTCTTGTTTACCTTTTCATGTTGAAATATTTTTTTTTTGATAATCTGATACTATTTCAATGAACCTCCCCTGATGATCATATATATTTAGTCTTTGGAAGCTCGATATGTGGACATTACCCTGTAAGAATTGAAAATTTACGTGCTTACCTTCCTTCTACTACTGTATACTAACACCAATAGCAAAGCTTATAAAAGCTTTTAATGCCTTAAGCTTCTTTTGTGAAAGCTTTGGCATGTCATTAAATTTTGGTGTCATTTTTGTGAGCCTCTGTCTCTCAAATAAATTGAAAGCCACCTGGCATAATGTACACAGTCCAAGCCAAAGAAGAAATGAATGAGTTCCTGCAGCACCTTTTTTTTTATACAATTTGAAATTAGGCACCTGGTATAACCTGATTCCGAAAGTAGAATTGTAGACACTCTGACTCTCGATTTCTGATCCAGTTTCACAACGTAGCTCATTTTCGTCTTTTGCTTCCTGGATATATGTCAAATAGGCAGCTATGCACAGCTGATAAAAACTGCAAGCTGTCACCTGGTGGGCTAGACATGTCTTTTTCACATGTGAAGCAGAGATAGGCAAATCTGTTCTTTTAGGAGTATCTACTTCTGCTTCTGCATGAGCACCATTCCAACCTCTGTCTTTCAAGAGATCACCCATAATTTAACTTCTGCCATTTTTAAATATAGCCTTCTAAATATGATAACCATATGAACACATTGCAATGGCATTTCCCATTGTATTTGCTTGACTGATCAACCTCAAGGTCTGGAGTTTGGCCAGAATTTAGAAACTGTGTGGCTAGTCTTGCAATATCTATGGCATATTTCAGCATGGCAACTGAAGGAGCTGCCTCTTGGAAAAGAGGCAACATTGATAACAATCTTATTTCAAAGGGGGCCTGTCACTTCCGAGAAGTATGATGTGCTGCAAAGAAATGGACACAGCATTTTCACTCCTGTCTGACAGACTGACTTTCTCAAAGCCATTCATAATCAATAGAAATAGGCTTAAAAACACAACCTTGTTTGTGTCCTGCACTTCTGCTGGATGAAGGAAGGAGATTTTCATGTATAAAAGCAGGGGGTACATTCATGTATTATTCAGGAAGAGAAGGTTTTTTACTTTGTTCCAATATTTTTTTATTTGCAGCTAGTTTCTGTCCTCGCCCTTTTCATCATTGCCCGAATTCTGGAACAAAGATATGCCTGCCCAATTGAAGAATGCTTTTGCTGTTGTGGAATTTAGATTATTGTCCAGATTGTCAAGAACACAAGTTGACAAAGACCCCTTTTCTAAGTGTAGTAGGGAAAACTATTACTTCCTCCTACAACTGCTTTTCCCAACCCTCTAGTCAATTCCAGAATCCTATTGTAGCTGATGTGGATTCCATGTTGATGGAATGTATCAATTAATTGAGACTTCCTGGCTTTTTGCAAAGATAAGGTGACTAAAGTGTATTGGAAATGGAGGTCCTCTTGACTTGGAATGTCTGGAATATGTTGATGCTGGAGTCTTCCGACAGTGCAAAAGTTGTGCTATAGCTAGATCGGTAAATAATGTTCCATATTTAAGCTAGGGTTATATATAACCAATGTTTTGCAGCACACTTAAGAAATACCAACAAACTTGATGGTGTCTGCTGCTAAGGTTCCATCAAATTCTTTCTCATGTTCAAGCACCTGCGTCTTCAATATCTTGGCTTCTTTTGCCACAATTAGGACATCATTGTAGTCATAAGCTGTGGTTATGGCTTCTCTTGCTTTCCCCTTTCAAGCAAGCCAAATATCTTCCCTTTTTGAAGGCCTCCAGTTCTGGGATAGAGGCAAGTATCAGTTCTTTACAACTGTGTTAGGTGTACAAATAAAAATCAACATTTAGCTGTTCCAGTCTTTGTTTGTACAAATCGTAAAGTTCTACCTTTATGAAATACCAGCACCCATCTGTAATCAATTGCTTGTCTCTTATGTTCAGCAAAAGCATGGGCACATGCCTCTTGTCTGTACAGCACATAATCATCTCCATCGGCGTCAATGACCTTAGATGTCAGGATGCCAGAAAACCTCAAATCAATCAATCAATCAATCAATCCAGTTTTCTGTGAATTTTATCAGGCTCTTTTATTGTTGTACACACTTGTCAGATTTCTTCTCTGGTAGGTAGTAGGTTGACCAGGGCACCAGCCACCCGTTGAGATACTACCGCTAGAGAGGTATGGGGTCTTTTGACTTGCCAGACAGTACTACATTGGATCCTTCTCTCTGGTTACGGTTGATTTTCCCTTTGCCTACACACACAAACACACACACAACGAATAGTCTGGCCTATTCTTTACTTATTCTCCTCTGTCCTCATACACCTGACAACACTGGGACTGCCAAACAATTCTTCTTCACCCAAGGGGGTAACTACTGCACTGTAATTGTTCATTGTTGTTGTTGGGGTATTAAAGCCAACACTTGTTGTTGGCACGGGCCTTTCCCTTGGTTGGCCCGTAGACTAATTGTTCAGTTGCCACTCTCCTTTTGTTAAGGGTAGAATAGACTCTTTAGCTATGGTCAGCAGCTTTTCTAATAGAAGGACACACCAAAATCAAACCATAGTTATCTAGGCTTGGGTAGTGCCATAGCCTCTGTACCATGGTCTTCCACTGTCTTGGGTTAGAGTTTTCTTGCTTGAGGGTACACTCGGGCATCGGTTCTGTTTTGTTACTCTTCCTGTTGTTTTGTTAAATTTTGTATAGTTTATATAGGAGATATTTATTTTAATGTTGTTACTCTCAAAAATTTTGTTTCCTTGTTTCCTATCCTCACTGGGCTATTTTTCCTGTTGGAGCTCCTAGGCTTATATCATCCTGCTTTTCCAACTAGATTTGTAGCTTAGCAAGTAATAATAATAATAATAATAATGATAATAATAATAATAATAATAATATATGGTCCTCGAAAACAATATCTCCAGCACTAAGCTTAGCCAAAAGTTTCTCATCTATAATAGTAGGTCGATGGCACATCATTACAGCTATTTGTGTAAAGGCAATCTCATGGCCAATCATAAATCTTTAATTGGTGCTGGTTTGTCACAAATATAGCAGATTTCTTCTTTCTCAGCTTTAAATTCTTAAATGGGAATTTTGCTGATGGGCCATCATCATCATCCTTTGTCTCACAATGACTTTCCTTTCTAGTTTTGGGATTTTTAACATCAGCATACATGATTTATTCCATGTAGCTTTGCTATTTTCAAAGGTGTGCAGAATTCCATCACATTCATTAAACATTTTGAGATGAAATAGTATAGGTATTGCATTTAACTTATAAAGTTAAGGCATGTTTACAGCAAGGGTAACATAGCATCACTAGATATATCCAGTAAACTTTTATGTGTGGCCTCTTGGAACAAGCAATAAAGCTCCCAGTTAGTCTTACTATCTCCCTTCAGGAAAGACGTTGAATTTCAAGATTGTGTTGCCATTGGTTTTGTTCTAAAGGCCAAGGTGTTATCTTCTTACCACTTACACAACATACAGTATATAAACTTTTCAGATATGTAATCTGTACACCTAGGTGTGGCTGTTTAACTTTGAACTGGGACTAGCTAAACTGCATTTGAGAAACTAATGACATATATCTACCTTTAGCTAGCATTGAACCCCATGCTGAGTCTCACAGCTGTAGTGTCAACCAGTGTGTCCTGGTAATGTACAGTTCTGTTTTATTGGGCTAATTATTATTTTTTTAAAGAAGAGGAAAATTGATTAACTGGAGTTTGATAGATTTCCAACCTTGCTAAATTAAAGTGATCAAGCTGAAGTTACCTCAAATCAGTGTATTGTCTGACTTTTTACATTGTATATGAAATTTAGTGCCAATTTTAAGCATTTTGGCAGACATTTTTGATTTAGTGATAGCCATATTGGATATTTCTCGGCAGCAAATTATCTAAATATGTAAAGTCTTGCTTTCAATATTTTAACATAGCAGGGAGTGACTTGTGAATTTGAATGTGATTAACCAATGAAAGGACAATATTCAGATAGCCGCAAAAGGCAATTTTGAAAACATGCCTGTCATCTTTGAAAAGGGCAAAATTTTGTGTTACTGAAGGTTGCTAATGAGATAGAACGTCAAGAAGGATCATTGTGCAAATATGTTTTGAAGTTACCTGCTCCTCTAATAGGGTAGCTATAAGACACTACCTGAGACAAATCCAAGCTATAACCCGACCAAAGAGGAAACTCCTCTTCTTGGCCCCTCAACAGACTGACCATGACAAGCATATACAGTAGATCCTTGGGCTCCCCTACGCCCCTGTGGATCTTCTGCTATAAGATGAGTTTCAACGTGTACTTTTATGCTCACCAGGTATGCCTGAGCTAATTGTTTGTTTGGTTGGAGATGAGTGACCATTAAAGGTATGCAAATTTTTTTTTTATATATAGTTCTTGGAGACCACACAGCACATTAACCCAAATAAGTGAGTTTTGACATAGGAAAAACTTATTATTTATGGAGGTGCTGTGTGGTCTCCAAGATTCCCCCTTCTCCCTAGCATCGTGTAGGGAGAGGAGACATATGATAGTTGAGTCCTTACTGGCAATCAAGGGATTGCTGCTCCAATACCAGTGTTGGTTTTCGATGATGTGTCATTATGTGTCCAAAGTGTTCCAGCTTAAGAGGTGCTGTGACGGATTCAATACAGCCAGAATCCGTAGGATTTCTATACTTACTAAGTCCATGCTTGCACGTTGATATGCTGGCCCTAGAACAGGGAGCACAATATTTATTTGATATTTGCTTGTCATATTGGATTCCCTGTTCTAGTCTTTCACAGGAAATTTCTTGTCAACTGCACAGCACCTCCCAAAAATAGGTTTGTTCCGGCGTAAATACAAACCTTCCGCTATTTATAGGGGTATACTTTCGGCGTAGCTGAAAGACGAGCCATGATAATTTTAGTGAGGGATAACCACCCCATCCTCTAGTTAGTGGGTGGGGGGTGGGGTAGACTGGCTACCCCGCTCACTCAAACCTCTCGGCTGAGTAACCACTACTTTTTAGCTCGGTAGAGAACGGACATGCTGCCGTTCTCTCCCGCAAATACTTGCCTTGATTGTTTTTCTGTCATTTTTTTTCTCTTGTGTGTGTTTTCATTTATCTTATACATATATATGCATGTATATATGTATAAATGGAAATATACTTTCATGTTGTTAGATACTTGTAACTTTAATTACTGTTGACAACGTATTTGGCGGTCTCCACCGTAAGGGAGTTGTCATTGTTTTGAATACTACTCCCCTACCTTGCCGCCTTCCCCTGCCTTGGTGGTCGGTAGGTCCTCAGCACTCCCATATGTTTGTTTCATTACTTGAGTTGAAGTTTATAACAGTTCAGCTCCCTTTCGAGGAATTATCTTACAAGGAAGGTGACTTATTCCCCGAATAGTTAATGTTGTGCAGCGGAGCATGAATTGTAATTAATCACAACTTTTATTTTCTTTTCTACAGATAGCAGCGACGTAGAACACAAGGCCAATGGCTTCGGCCGCTCTGTTCCTTATCCTGCGCTTCATGTGGTAGCTCGTGAGCTGCCCACATTACGAGGTAGTACTCGTTGTCAACTTTCAACTTGAACAAGGCTTGTTGATGGGAAGCATAGTTTGCTGCCAGGAGGTCCACCTCCAGGGGTTGGAGAACCTTCCCTGGAGTTGGGTTGCCCCCCCCCCCCCTTCCGAGGGAGAGCTTCTCAACTTCAGCCATTCAGCAACCTTCCCCCTTTCGGGAAGAATTGCGGACAGCTCGACGTTTTGCTTCTGCTATCTTGTCGCCGAAGACTCTGCTTCTTCCCTTTGAACTGGGGAAAAGCAAGTCTAAGGCTTCTTCTTCCTTCGAGGGGAACTTCTCTCTCTCTCGTTCGCGATAGAGATTGTTATGCTTATGCTTTTTTCCCATTGAGCTGGGAGAAAGCTTGTCTTAGGTGATGTCCTCCTTCGGGAGGACATCTCTTTCGTTCACGAGAGAGAGATTATTAAGCCTATGCTTTTTTCCCATAGAGCTGGGAGAAAGTTTGCCTTAGGTGATGTCCTCTTCGCGAGAGAGAAGTCATCCTTCGGGAGGACTTCAATCTCGTTCACGAGAGAGAGATTATTACACCTATGCTTTTTTCTCATTGAGCTGGGAGAAAGCGTGTCTTAGGCGATGTCCTCCTTCGGGAGGACTTCTCTCCCGTACGTTAGAAAGATTACTATGCCTACGCTTTCTTCCCATAGAGCTTGGAGAAAGCTTGTCTTAGGCAATCTCCTTCGGGAGAACTTTCCTCCTGTTTGCGAGAGAAAACTTATAGGAGTTTGCTGATCCACCAGGGGTGGTGGCAGAGCCATCTCCGAAGCAGGTATCCCTTTCGGGGTAACGAGTCTCTCGTTCTCGAGAGAAGACTGCCTCTGGGCATCGGTGGTCCCCCCTTACGCTTATGGTTCTCCTCCAGGGGCGGAGTGAGAGCCTTATCTTAAGCGATGTTCTCCTTCGGGAGAACAAACCTCCACTGCGGAGGAGTTATCTTTTTGAGCCTTCTGGTTCACCTCACATTGACCCTTCGGGGTCTCGTGACGATCGCCCTTTGGGCTGGCGTGATCGTGAGCCTTCGAGCTCTTGTCATGTTGATCCTGCTGGTTCTCATGACAGTAGGAGTCCTTCGGGGATCTGTCGCGCTGATCTTTCGGGCTTACGCGTCTCGAAACCTTTGGTTTTCAATTATGCTGAACCTTCGGGTTCTCGTAACGATGGTAACATAGAGCTTTTGGGACCTCGTGCCATCAGTCACGACCCTTCGGGGTCTCGTGACAGAGGAACTTCGGTTTCTCGTTATGCTGACCCTTCGGGGTCACGGAACTCTAGTTACGCTGAACCCTTGGGCTCTCGTAACTTTAGTCACTCTGACACTTCTGTGTTTCATGATAGGGAAACTTCGGTTTCTTATTGCGCTGACCGTTCGTGGTCTCGCAACACAGGCTACGTTAGGTCTTTGGCCTCACGTGCCTTTAGTCACGCTGACCCTTCGTCGTGCGAAGTGTTCGCGCACGCAACCATCTTGGTGCGTGCGCGTAACCATCTCGGTGCGCGCGCGTGACCACTTTCAGTGAACCCTCGTTTATCGCGGTAGATAGGTTCCAGACGTGGCCGCGATAGGTGAAAATCCGCGAAGTAGTGACACCATATTTACCTATTTATTCAACATGTATATTCAGACTTTTAAAACCTTCCCTTGTACGTAGTACTGTTAATAAACTACCCTTTAATGTACAGAACACTTAATGCATGTACTACAGTACCCTAAACTAAAACAGGCACAAATATTAAAGGCAATTTTATATCATGTGTTTCCTAAACACGCTAAAAAGCACGTTAAAAAATGGCAACCAATGTTTTGTTTACATTTATCTCTGATCATAATGAAGAAACAAACTGGAGGTAGAGCTTTGCTTATTACCCAGACATATTTCCCATACTATTCCCTTAGAACTACATCCCATCTTCCTACTTTAGATATATATATATATATATGTATATATATATATATATATATATATATATATATATATATATATATATATATATATATATATATATATATATGTATATATATATATATATATATATATATATATATATATATATATATATATATGTGTGTGTGTGTGTATATATATATATATATATATATATATATATATATATATATATATATATATATATATATATATATATATATATATTTATTTATTTATTGTGATCTCCATATGTTGTACATATGCTAACATATCTGATTTGTCTAAAGTTTATTTTTCCATTTTCTTTGTAAATACATCACCTTATTTCAGCGCCATCTTCATTCCATTCTTCTCATTATCTTTTGTTTACACTGACCTTCCTGCTGTAAATCATCCCTGTTTTCTTACCTTACATGTTATAAGGTAACCCCAAATTTATTGTTTTGTTAGAATACATTGTTCTCACCACGAGATTCATCTACCTTACTCACCCATTCACTTTGCATTGCTTATTATTGTTGTTTTGAAGTGCTTTTTCATTATTTTGTTTAACGTAAGATTAAAGTTTTGTTTATAACATAGTTTATTGTTCCTGTCCTCCAATTATCCTGTTATTGGTGCTTCGATTGTCTGCAACCAGCTTTAAGAAGATACATTTGATCATAATCAACAATCTTATACACTCGTAATAAGAAACAAGTGAATTTGGAAGTCTATCCATATGACTTCTATTTTATTGTGTGAAGAGAATTACCGCCCATTGTAAAGGGGTAATAGTTTGCACAGTGGTTCGTCACATAATAGTTGGGGGCCTGTCCGGGATCTGATGTGTGATATGATTCATCAAATTTATATCAAGTGATTGAATCGTGAAAGAACAGTTCCAGTGATTATGAACAGTATCGAGTGTTGTGTTGTGGCGTACCAAGGATAAAGGACGACAGTAATAATTCCAAGGTAAGGTAGATGTCTCGTCTCCCTCTCATTAGACATTTATGTATAATATATGTCTGGGTAGTCATTTGGTTGTAAGAGGATCAAGTCACGCTTAATATAGTTAAGACTTAGGTATGCTGATTGTCCAGCTTCTAAACCACCCATATTAATTGAAGATGCCCCCAGTAGGTAGCTTTTAAAGTTTCGCCTACTCAAATCTCGTATCCCAGAGATTTCTCATAAAAAAAAAAAATCTGAAGCCCTAAGATTTTGCCATTTCTTAAAATCGCCATTCAAAAGTGATATTTAGGAAATAAGTCAAATTTCATTACATGTGATTTATTAAATTAAGTTTCATTATAAGTGAAATTTCCTCCATCTCTATTTCATTGTAAAGTGATTATATTTTGGTATATAAATTTCTGAAGTGAAATTAGCCAATTTCCATTTTCGGAGATTTTCGTAATTCTAATCGTTATCTCTAGTCAGGAAATTAACTTATATATTGTTTGGTGTTAAAAGTACTATTTTGGTGTACAAATAACATTTACGTGTCGGTAAATGAATATTTAAATACTTGTGTTAAATTACTCCTGTTATATCTATAAAGCGCATACTACGTATTTTGTCCAGTTTGCGCATTATTCTGATAATCAATTACTTTAAACTAGGTGTTGACTATTAACTAGATACTTTAACATAACGAGAATAATATAGTATTTATATAAATTAAAATGTAACATTGAAAAGTTATCGAATTAAGCTGATTTAAATTAAAAGGAAATGTAAACTAGAACGTGCTAGTTAGGTATGTTTAAAGTAAAAAATACCTTTGCGTTTTAAAGCCTTGTTTACCGATTCGGTAAAATTGTTGTAAAAGTTTGTGATGTTAAGCGTGTTGTTTGAGTAATTATGAAGTAGTTAGCCGCGTGCTCAAGATCTCGATCATAAAAAAAAATTGTTCAGTCGTTAACTGTGAATAAAAGTTTTATAGTATTATCGTAAGTTTCGCGAGACTCAATTTTGTATTTAAGCTATTTTTGTGTAATGTGATTTAATCATATAATTTTGTAATTTTGTGATCTCTCGATCTTGTAATTTTGTGATCGCTATTTTGTATTTCTGTGATCGAAAGATTGTTATTTTGCGATCGTATGATCTTATACTTATTCTTATAAAGTTTGGATATTTATTTTAGTTTGTACTTATCTTGCGCCACGGGCGACATTCAAAATGCCTTTCAACTTGCAACAATTTATTGTATCACCACGGGATCATGTGGAATCTCTCACAGTTGCCACAAAAACTGACCTAAAGAATCTAGCTCGCCATTATGATGTACAGGTTCCCGCAACTGCCGTAAAATGTGTAATTCTCAGTCATATTTTGAACTTCCTTGTAGATGAAGATATTGTTCCAGAAGAAGAATTGGCTGACGTTCGAGCTCTAACAGTTACTAATCCAAATGGTGACTTAAATAAACTAAGTCTGCAGCTGGAGTTGGAAAAGATGAAGATGCGAGCCGCAACTGCCGCCGCTGAGGTAGAAGAAAGGAAAGCCGCTGCTGCTGAACGAGCCGCAACTGCCGCCGCTGAGGTAGAAGAAAGGAAAGCCGCTGCTGCTGAAAGAGCCGCAACTGCCGCAACTCTGGTAGAACGAGAGAAGGTTGCCACAGAACGAGAAAGAGCCGCTGCTGCTGAACGAGCCGCAATTGCCGCCGCTGAGTTAGAAGAGAGGAAAGCCGCTGCTGCTGAGCGCACGGCTGCTGCCGCTGCTTCCCTAGAACGTATCAAGGTGGAAACTGCTGTGGAAGCTGCTGCAACTGCTTTGGAGCAACAAGAAAAAGAAAGTGAACAGAAAAACAAAGCTCTCCGTGTTAGGCTGCAGATTGAGAGAGAAGCGGCCACATTAACAGAACGGGATCTGGCATTTATAAGACTGAAAGAAAAGGAAGAAGGTAAGCTAATTCCCGAACCCTTTGATGTGGGCAAGGTGCAGAAATTGCTTCCCACATTTGAAGAACGGGAACCTGATAACTACTTTTCTGTGTTCAAAGACACAGCCAAGAATCTCAATTGGCCTCAGAACAAATGGTATTTGATCATCCGGAACTCATTTAAAGGTAAAGCATTATCTGTATGTGCCACTATGTTAGAGGAACATGATTATTTCATAATTAAACAGGCAATCCTTGATGCTTATTCTATTACTGCGGAAGGTTATAGGCAAATATTTCGTAATAGTCAGAAGCAAGTTCAGCAGACCTTTTTAGAATTTATGAATGGAAAGATTAAACAGTTTCAGAAGTGGGTAGACAAAGTAGATGTCAAAACTTTTGAGCAGTTGAAAGATTTAATAATAATGGAGGAGTTCTTAAGGAAAATACCAGGTGGCATTAATGTGTATCTAAGAGAGCAGAATGAATCTGACCCTAAGAAAGCAGCTTTAAAGGCAGATGACTACGCTCTTATTCATAAAGTAGGTAAAACCCCATATAGAGAAACTAGACCTAAGGAAACTT
Source organism: Palaemon carinicauda (assembly GCF_036898095.1). NCBI lineage: Eukaryota > Metazoa > Arthropoda > Malacostraca > Decapoda > Palaemonidae > Palaemon > Palaemon carinicauda. The sequence continues at coordinate 97,511,154 of NC_090729.1, forward strand.
GTGCATACTGCAAACAAGAAGGACATCATATTTCAGAATATCCTGATCCACATTGTGCAGCTTCATACTTAAAGAGAAAACCTAATCCCCCTCAATTCTCTCCTAAGCAAATGAATCTGCCCAAACAGGAACCAAAACCTAAGGTGGAGAAGAAAAAGACCTTCCATTGTGCATCACACGAGTCCCAAGCGTTTGCACCCTTCACTTGCTCAGGCAGAATAAATGGTAAACCTGTAACCATACTCAGAGACACTGGATCCTCTCAAACGATCGTCTCTCCTAAAGTAATACGACCTAAAGGTGAAACTCACAGGTATGTTGCAGTTAATGACTTGACCAGTAAGTCTATGTTGCCTCTCATTAATGTAAACCTTCATTGTCCTTATTTCTTTGGAACTACTGAAGTAGCTGTAAATCCAGAACTGTTACCATGCAAGAATGTAGATGTAATCCTGGGTAATGACATAGCTAACTCTGTTGTCTTAACAAACTTAATAGCAGTATCTCCAGGTGATGTTGTACAGGAGGAATGCTTAGCAGTGACACGAAGCAGTAAAAAGGACACCCCTACTGAATCATCATCAAACCCGTTGCCAGTCTCTGAACCTATGGATTTCAACGAGTTGATGAGTACATATAAGATCCAGCCTGATTCCTTTAGCTATCAACAAAGGAAAGATGTCACTCTACAGCAATGTTTCAACCAAGTGAAACCAAAGGATACCAACAAGTGTTCTTATTTTTATATTAATAATAATGTACTAATGAGAAAATTCAGGTCCAGCAAGAACAGTCATCTAGAAACCTGGAAGTATCTATTCCAGGTAGTTGTTCCTAAGGATATAAGACCTCTGATCCTAGAATTGTCTCACTCTGCTGACTCTCATCTTGGTATCACTAAAACATATGAACGCATCAGTCAAGACTTTTATTGGCCAAACATGAAGAATGACATTAAAGAGTACGTAAAAACATGTACAACATGTCAAAAAGTAAGTAGTCCTAATGTGAAAGTTCCAGTTGCACCATTAAAACCTATACTTGTGCCTAAAGAACCTGTCAGTAAGATCATAGTAGATTGTGTAGGCTCTTTGCCTAAGACAAAAAGGGGACATGAATACTTGCTTACGGCCTTATGCCCAACTACCCGTTATCCATTTGCAGTACCTTTAAGAAACATTTCAGCCAAGAACATCCTAAAGTCACTAGTGTCCATATTTACTGTTGTAGGATTTCCAACTGAACTACAATGTGACCAAGGAACCAATTTCATGAGTCATGCTTTTAAAACAGCTATGAAAGATTACCATATAACCCAAGTCTCATCCTCAGCTTACCATCCACAGACCAATGGAGCATTAGAACGCACTCACCAGACCATTAAAATTCTTCTCCGGAAATACATCCATAGTTCAGGTAACGAGTGGGATTGCGATTTGGAACTGATCATGTACATCATACGAGGAGTTCGAAATCAGTCTACTGCTATGTCACCTTTTGAACTACTCTTCGGTCGACGACCACGAACTATCCTCAGTTCAGTCAAAGAACGCATCCTGAAGTTGGGAGATAATGAGGTACCTCTTTCCCAATATATTTCAGAACTCAACAGGAAACTTTCAGATCTTCACTCCATTGCCAAAACTAACTTGATAACAGCTCAAGAGAAGATGAAGATTAACTATGATAAAAAGGCTAAAACCAGAAGTTTCAAAGTAGGAGATGCAGTGCTGCTATACCATCCGATTGCAGGCTCTCCCCTACGAGAGAAATACCAGGGACCTTATACCATCACTCAACGTATCTCGCCAACCAACTATATAATCGCCACTCCAGATAAGCGTAAGTCTACTCAATTAGTCCACATAAACCTCTTAAAGGCCTATTTGTCTCCCTCAACAGCTGAAAGTAAAACGGTAATGATTACTAGTGCCATACCATACATAGATTGTCCTATGGATCAATTTACAGATGATCCATTAACTGCATCTTGGCAGGATTCTCAAAACTCAAAAGATCTTGGAAAACTTATCAGACTATCTACAACCCTTATATGCATCAAAATGTAAATCTTTAGTAGCTTTATTCCATGAATTTCCTAGTATAACTTCAGATAAACCAGGCAGATGCACCATGCTAGATCATGACATCAAACTACAACCAGGTGCTGCACCCATTAAACAAGCTTTCTATCGAACATCACAGAAGAAATTGGGTATCATGAAAGAAGAAGTGAACTACTTGATAAGAGAAGGATTGGCAGAACCCAGTGCGTCACCATGGGCTTCCCCATGTCTCCTAGTAGGAAAGAAAAATGGTAAATTTCGTCTTTGTACCGATTACAGGAAAATTAATAATTTAACAATTAAAGATTCGTATCCTCTACCAAGAATATAAGATATCATTAACCAAGACTTGGAAAAAGTATTTGTATATTTAGATGACATCATTATTGCCTCTGACACATGGGTAAACCATATTCAAAAGATAAAAGAAGTTTTCTCAAGGTTGAAACAACATGGATTAACGATCAACTTGGCAAAAAGTAATTTCTGCAAAGGTCAGGTATCTTACCTTGGTCATCGAGTTGGCAGTGGTAAAGTATTACCCCATGATGCAAATATTAGCGCCATAACTTCTTATCCTGTTCCAACTACCAAACAGGAATTAAAAAGATTTCTAGGTATGGTAGGATATTACTCTAAGTTCAGTCCAAATTTCTCACCATTCACAGGACCACTATTTGCTTTAACTTCTTCAAAAGTAAATTTTTCTTGGAGCCAACAACATGATCAAATATTTAACCAGCTAAAAACTTACTTGTCATCTCCTCCTATATTAATGGCACCTAACCTCACCAAACCATTCTATCTCCAAACAGACGCTAGTGATCTTGGATATGGGGGCATTTTATTACAGCATCCTGCTCCAATAACAGCCATAACAGGAAACCTGCCCCCACTAGCTGACCTGTTACCAGTCTCTTATTCCAGTGGACGATTTATGGGTTCCCAACTAAATTGGCCCACTGTGGAGAAAAAACTATTCGCCATCGTAGCTACCATCCAGAGATACGAGATTTATGTTGATGGACAAGACACGATCTACGTCTACAGCGACCACTCTCCCCTGTCGCATCTCCATAGGTCCACTACTCTCAACCCTAAACTTTTAAGATGGTCATACATACTATCTGCACATAATATCCAAGTAATCGCCATATCAGGACGAGAAAACATTGTGGCAGACTCATTATCAAGGATAACCTCGGTTGATCCTCGGGAAATGGAAAAAAACAAAAACAAGGGGGGACTGTGATATCCCCATATGTTGTACATATGCTAACATATCTGATTTGTCTAAAGTTTATTTTTCCATTTTCTTTGTAAATACATCACCTTATTTCAGCGCCATCTTCATTCCATTCTTCTCACTATCTTTTGTTTACACTCACCTTCCTGCTGTAAATCATCCCTGTTTTCTTACCTTACATGTTATAAGGTAACCCCAAATTTATTGTTTTGTTAGAATACATTGTTCTCACCACGAAATTCATCTACCTTACTCACCCATTCACTTTGCATTGCTTATTATTGTTGTTTTGAAGTGTTTTTTCATTATTTTGTTTAACGTAAGATTAAAGTTTTGTTTATAACATAGTTTATTGTTCCTGTCCTCCAATTATCCTGCTATTGGTGCTTCGATTGTCTGCAACCAGCTTTAAGAAGATACATTTGATCATAACCAACAATCTTATACACTTGTAATAAGAAACAAGTGAATTTGGAAGTCTACCCATATGACTTCTATTTTATTGTGTGAAGAGAACTACCGCTCATTGTAAAGGGGTAATTGTTTGCACAGTGGTTCGTCACATAATATATATATATATATATATATATATATATATATATATATATATATATATATATATATATATATGTATACACATATACATACCTACATATATACATACATACATATATACATAAATACATGCATACATATATATATATATATATATATATATATATATATATATATATATATATATATATATATATATATATATATATATATATATATATATATATATATATATATATATATATATATATATATATATATATATATATATATATATATATATATATATATATATATATATATATATATATATATATATATATATGTTACTGTATATATATGGGTTATGAAATAATCCGCGAAGTGGTGAATCCGCGATGGTCGAACCGCGAAGTAGCGAGGGTTCACTGTAACCATCTGGGTTTGCGAGCGTGCGTGACCATCTCTGTGCGTGACCAACTTTACATGCGTGACTCTCGTCGCGCAAAGGGTCCGCTCTCACGCAATTAGCACTACGCGCGTGACCATAATCATCAAGAGTTTCACTCTTATGACAGAGAGTCTTCTGACTCGTCGCGCAAGTGTTCGCGGGCGCGCAAAAACCCTGAGGGATGCCTGCTCCCTAGGGGTTTCCGTCTCCCTACAGGTAACTATGGCACAGTTCCTTTGGGTTCTGATTTTGTGAACCCTGGTAGGTTCACGTAACACGATTCCTGAAGATTCCATCGAGAATCAGCAACAGAGTTATCGCGGGTTCTCGACACAATATCCCATAGGGTCGTAGAAAGAAATTCACAAATGATTCTGAACCCCTAGGTTCTAGTCGCGCCGAATTTCTCGGTTCTTGTCGCGCCGAATTTCTCGGTTCCCGCGATCCAGAGTTTTTTCTGAAAACTCTATGGTCAACCTCCCCCCTCCCTACGGGATGTGTCTTCCAAAAGCGTGACTTAATGCATCACTCTACATTCCCAGCTGATTACTATGTCAGCTAAGCTGGTTTCGCCAGCACCGATCCTTTAGTTTTGAACGAACCACCGTCATCTTCCCTCCACCCTCCCACTTTGAGTTGTTGGGTTAGCAGACGGGAATTAGCGGGAATGAAAAATTCTTTACATTCCAGTTCATTTCCCCTGGCAGGCCTTGCCTGAATTAGACGGTTGTTTTCTCGCTAGCGAGAAGCGTTCGATGGCAACTCCTTCAGGTAAGTGGTCGATGGCAATTATGTCTGCTCTTCTTGAAGCAAACCCCCACATACGAGACTTCACCCTTTTTGGGAGATTCGTTCCTGAGAAGTTTTACAGAACTCCAGCGGGTGTTGTTAAAACTTCATAAAGGCCGTAAGCCATCCCAAAGCATGCACTCTATTCAAGACAAAACCACGAGTTTATTGTCATAGACTCTGGTTCTGCCGTTTGATTGAGACAGCCGCTCCAGTCATTGTACCTCGGGTACAACGACTTACCGTTTTACACGATATACTTCTGAGACTTAATATTCTATCCTTAAAGGGATATTGTCTCAAACAATTAGTCCCGAAGGGGCAGTGTTAGCTTACGTTTTAGAACAAGAGCAACATCGTGGGCACCTTTTCATTACGTTTACGAATGTTTCAAACCCCGCCCACAAGGAACCAGACATCCTTGTCTGTGCATGAACGCTGGCTAGCTCCTCCCATAAAGAGGAGGGGCAAACCAAAGGAGAAATGACAGCTTTTATAACTGTATATTTTGTTTGAGAACATGTGCGCTCTCATTCAAAAAATTATTACAGCTAGTCAACGATCAAAAATTCCTTGGGCAATAATGATGTGATTCGTCGCACATACATTATTCCCACAACCAGATTCATTGCAAATGTTTCCTGAAGGCAGAGATTACACATGCATTAGCGCAGACGGTCAAGTACATATGCGTGCAAGCGATTTTTCTGCCAATACTGTAAAGGCTATACTGTATACATCTTGCAATTAGAACTTCGTTCTATCAAGTTGTATAGTTATATCCCTTACTGAAAACAGGTTATTCAGTACATTACTTGGCTACTTTCCTGTAACCAGACATATAGCATTTACGTTCTGCCTTCTTATGGGCATTTTTCCCTTTCTCCCGATCGGAAGTCTTAGTCTCCTACAAGGGCTTTGGCTGGAAACTTCTCATAAGCATATCTGTTCCCTAGTAGGGAACATTCAATATTAATGCTAGTTTACCGATCAGAGACAGAGAAGTACAAACGTTTTCGTCCTAAGGAGGAGAAATCTCCGTTATGAACGATTTCAACGTTCTCCAACTGAGTTCCGGACACGACTTTTAAGTCGAGCTATGCATGTATGCTTGTCATGCTCACAGTTTGGTGTTACTACTCCATAGTAGACTTATGCTTATTACCCATCCAATAATAGATTGAAGATACATCTCAATCTCCTCTTTGGGTTGGTTGGATGTGTTCAGTAATTACCGTACAGTCTCCTGTCCGGAAAGCAGTCTCTATGGAGATTCGCCCTTATAACATAAGCTGTACTGATTAACTGGTTTACCATTTGGTATCATTCTTATTTGGCCAACGACACTAGATTGGTGGCAGTTGGAGGGAGGACAGGCTGTTCCCCTTCATTGCAAGAATGTGCAAATAGTTACACGTGTCGACATCACCCTGAAATGTGTTTATTGCTATGCAATCCCCCCCCCCCACCGCTGGACAAACAGCGGATGGTGGGTTGCAGACGAGAGCTTCTGCAAAAAGGCCTATCTTCTCGTCTCCCCTCTGGATCTGATGCTCTCTTTAATGCGTCAAAAGAGAGGGGTGGTGCATAAACCGCACCATTCCATCCTCGTCCGTTGGCCTGATTCAGAAAGATACGAGCATTCACCTCTCTTAGAGAACCATCTAGCAGTACGATGCCTCAGATGGACAGAAGACAACTAATTGGCCCCATCCGCTCGCGTCATTCCCGGTACAGGAATGTTCTTGCAGATAATCTGAACAGGAGTACTCAGATAGTGGGCTCCTAGTGTCTTTGAATCATTTTTTATCCAACAAAGTCTTAACTTTGTGAGGTCCCCAACTGTGGTTATGCTTGCAACGGCCCTGAACTTCAGGCTCCTGCTCGACCGTTCCCCAGTCCCGGAACACCAGGCCCTCGAACAAGATGTATTCCAAGATCGGTGGGGCGGCTTAGAGGTGTGCTTATTTTTCCCCCATTCGGTCTGGTGAGAAAGTCCTCAACCAAGTCAGGATAAGCAAGATCTTATCAATGACTCCAATAACTTCGCTATGGCATCCCGCAGAATGGTTCTCGGGCCTTCTGCAGCTCCCGACGGAGTTCCGAGGGATCTTCCTCCACGACACGATCTTCCAAGCAGCCACATATTAACTTTCGTAAGCCGTAGCTTTGCTTCAACTTCACGCCTGGGATGGTCCTACACCACCTCTCTCAGAGAGGCCTCTCGCAACGAGTTGCGGAAAAGATGTCTAGGCACCTTAGACACTTTTCAGCGTCAGTCTTCCAGGCGAAGTGTTGGGTCCTTTGTGACTGATGTCGTGGAAGGGGATTCTCTCCCATCGAGGCCTTTACTTATACAAGTTTGAGATAACTTGTCTCCCTTCGGATCTCAACCTCCTCCTGGGAATGCAGGCCCCTCTCTATGAATCTTCATGTCCGGCAGCAGATCACTTCCTTACATGGAAGACGGCCCTTTCTACTCACTTGAGCACTTGAGCTTTGACCAAGAGAGTTAGTGTGTAGTATGATCCATCTTCTGATGTCTCTTACTCTAGGAGACGGGGAGAAGTAATCCTCAGTGGCGTCCCTGAGACTCAAAATGCAAGTGTGCTGTACCCTAAGTGCAGCCCATTTCAGATAAAGAGTCTTCTTTCAGTAACCGAAGACCCATCAACTGGGGTTTTTACCCAGTGAGGAGTCTGTGGTGTTACCTTAAAAGAACGACACCAGCTCGCCCTCGTGTGTCGGCACTGTTGACCAGCACGGGGAAGGTCAAGAGGAGGATCACAAGGATTTTCTTCCCCTCTGGGATCAGAAGGCTATTGAGGTTGCTCCCAATCTAGACCTTCCTCCATCCTAAGACTCAGAGCTCGTAACGTCAGTGGTGTTGCTACGTCCCTGGCGTTCAAGAAACTTCTCTGTGGCTCAGATACTTTAAGTGGGCATGTGGAAGCATCATTCGACCTTCTCGGCTCACTACCTGCAAAGACCCACAGGAACATGGAGACCTTTTCCATCAGTCCTGTGGTGGTCGCACAACAAATGGTCTAAACACCACAGGCTCCTGGATGGACAAGTAGCAGAGGGTTGAGGGCTGAGGTTACCCGGATTAGTCTGGGGTGAATGAGTAAGAATGACTGGCTCCTTTCTTCCTTTCACCTTCTCCCCTCTGGGGAAAACAGCTCCGCAAGCCTCAGCATAGCTGACCTCACCTCGCTGCAGGTAAGACTCATTTCCCTTGTGCCTCCTAAATATAGAATAATACTTTATTACATCCCCAATACCTTTTTGAGGTAGGGTATTAGGTAAGTCTTAATAACAGTAGGTTTTTTACTCGAGTTCCTATGTTAAAGACAAGCCCCACTGTTAGTTCCACTCACACACAAGCTTCTACAGGCTGCTATCAGTGCATTACCTCATATTTGCACTTGATTTTAGCGAGGGTAGGGTCCCGTCTACTATCGATCACAGATCGAAATAGAGAGGACCCCGTGTCATGACCAAGGCCAGTTGGTGAGGACTTCCTCCCTCCAAAGAGTAAGTCACCCCTATAAATAGCGGAGGGTTTGTATCTACGCCGGAACAAATAACAAATTTGTAAGCAATTTGTATGTTTGCTAGTATACGAACCTGGAGCTATTTATACAAATTGGCCCGCCACCCTGTCGCCCGAGAAGTCCTGCCATAAAGCAAAGTGGTTAATTGGCCGAGATGTGTGAGTGAGCAGGGTAGCCAGTCTACCCCCCTACCCCCCCCCCCCCCCCCCCGCTATCTAGCGGATGGGGTAGTTATCCCTCGCTAAAATTATCATGGCTCATCTTGCAGTTACGCCGAAAGTATACCCCTATAAATAGCTCCAGGTTTGTATACTAGGAAAAATAAAAATTACTTACAAATTTGTTATTTTTCTTACATCAAATCTCCTGTTATACCTCATATAGAGAACTTGATTACATAAATGAGTCAATTTAAAATTCAAATTCTGAGTTTGCATGGATACTGAATATCGGAATCAATGCTGTATTTATCGATGATAGGACTCCATGGCTTCGAGATTCTTTGGGCAACTGGACATCCTCCAATGCCCCACCCCCTGCCATATTACATCCTCTCTTCGTACAATTTATTACTATGATATTATACTGAATTAAATAATCCATAGTTTTCACATTTAACACTAAAAGAAAAAAAGTTTCATAGGCCCCTGCTCTTGCTGGGCTCCAAGGCTTCAGCCTACTGAGCCTTATGGAAAATGCAGCTCAGATCGAAATTGAGTATATTTAAATATTAACATGTAGTAAGTCTTTTTTTTAATCAAATTTAGTGTGTAGTGAATAGATTTGCTTTTTTTCTGTGCTTTGTTTCTGTGATATTTTTTTTCTTCATTACCCTGCAAGGTTAGGCATGGCTTTGTTTATTAGTACTAATTGGTAATAATTATCAGAGTACAATTGGCAGGAAATAGGTTAGTGGTTCAGCTTTTTTATGCCTTCTTCTTTTTGAAGTACATTGTATTTTTATTTGTCATTTGCTGCAACGTGCAGTAGTCATTTATATTCATATTGGTTGCCATCTCAAATTCTCCTTACATTTTTTAGCTTACCCATTGTTGATGAATTGTAAATCTTTTCCTTCTTATTTGATATCTACTAAGAGGAATTTTTGACTTCGGAAATTGCCATTGTTGATGCTTGAATTATTTTTATCTTCATCAGTAATGAATTTATTTCATATGCAAAATTATTAACTTGTAAGTACCCTCTTGTTTCCTCAGTTTAAGATAGTTAGGTTTCTTTTTTTATATAAAGAAGTAGCCTAATAGTTGAAACCCTCATATACTCATGACAATATTTTCTTATATATTACTTCTGTGTTGAGTTATGGGTATTTCTTGTATGTTCTTTAACAAGATTCTACAAAACTTCTGGTGACTCGTTATAAGTAACAAAGAAACTTAATGATAGGATATTTGCATTTTTGTCATTAATTTATGCAACAAATGTTTTTTATTACGTTTATGCTTTTAATTTCTCTATTTTCTTTATTTTAGTGTTCCTCCCTTTGCCTTTGAGGTAAAGCTGACTAGGGTTAGCCTAGGCTAACTCAGAGGGAAAAGGGATTGTTCTTAAATCTCTCAAGGAGATTAGTATCGACTTAAAAGGAATAGGAGGGGTCAGTCTCCATTTAAAAGACGATACAAGGGCAATCGGGGACATGTATGAAAGTATACTAAAGCCCCTAGGCTTGTAGACTAGGCGCAGTGAGAATCGATCACCGAAACTCTCTCGTATACTATCTTGGAAGAGGAAAATTTATTCAGTAATATCTTATATGTATAAAATATTGCCTAAAGCTTCAATAAAATATCACACCAGGAAAACTATATCATGCATGAAAGTTAATGTAGGTGCCTAGGCTAGGAAGCCTAGTCTAGCACTAGTGGGGCTCGGTAAATAAATTGCCAAATCCACGAAACTATCGGCATAATATATTTCCTAGCTAAATTGCTAAATAGTTAAATTTATTATAGCGATATATGCCGGGAATGTCGTTCTGACTAACTTAATGCACATGCAAACAGAACGACCGCGTCCAAGACGCCATCCGGCTAGGCAGCAGCTCTTGTTACGTTAATTACGATCTTAATCGAAGATCAAAACTGGCAAGAGCTTACATTTATACAAGTTAAAGATAAAACTCAACTTTCCAGAGGCAGATGAGGCTGGGGAAGGCATCATTGCAGAAATAAGCTCCAAAATAGCGAGAGGCACAAGGAATAACACCGAGTTAGGTATGCTACGAGAGAAAGAATGACTAGATGGCGCCAGGACACGGCGTCGTGCTGGCGCTCAACAACAGTACGAGTAGGAGCGTTGCCTTAATAACGGCCCTCCTACAATTCTTGCCACTTTCCTCTCTCGAAGCATAAACGCTATTAGGGGTGTAGATAGCTATGTGGCGTGTCAAGAATACGTCCTCTGATCTTATGCAATATCCCTAAAGACAAAAGCAAGGGATATTCACGCCAGGAGTTAGAATTCTGGATACCTTTAGTAAAATTCTCTGGGATATATCACTGTAGTTAAATATAACCTAGGAAGCTACTATGAAGGAACTTCCATCAGGACGAAATGGCTACCTCACCCAAAAATAGATTTTTCGCTTTGCTCAAAATCCGTTTTTTGGGCTCGAGCCATGTCGTCCTGATGGAAGTTCCTTCGGGGAGCTTCCTACTGTATAATATTTCTGTGAGTGATATTACAAGAGAATTACCGTCAGGTATCACGGGGTTCTAACCCCCGGAACGACTATCATAAGATATGTATAATGAGGGACGTATCCGTAGATAACCATAGATATCTGCGCCCCAAACAGACTTAACTCAGTCTAGGAATCTAAGGAGGAGGATAGGTGAGGTACTGTTACATATCCTCTCCCTTCATTGTACTGCTCGTCTCTGATAAACTTATTCCAATTTTTGCAGCTTACGTACACTTTTGTGTTTTTGTCAAGAGTGCCTTTTCTCTGCTTTTTGGAGTATTTCTTCTTATGATGGCTTCCCTTTCGTCGTCGAAGTTGAGTACCCTTCTCTTTTGCAGTTTGATTTAGCTGTAACTGCTTTAGATCCCCTGGGGGAGTGGTTTATCAACTTTTTTATGGCAATGAGGGAGTCGGGCGCTCCGAGTTCAGCTAGCCATTGGGTGCCTTATTGATTATGTGACCGCCCTTTTTATTTCGTGTTCACTTAGTTTTATTTCAGTAGTATCACATTAGCTAGCTTTATTTTGGTATTACGATGCCTTGGGCTCTGTTTTGTGTTTACTTTTACTATGCTTTTATGTAGTTTAAGTTTTAGTTTTATGCATGTCGGTCCCGGCTAGTCTTTCTTAGAGAGTGGTAGTTTTGTCGGAGACTGGTTCGCCGTTGGCGATCAGGTCTTTCTTTCTGGTCTCGTTGGCAGTGGCCGTTTTACCCTTAAAGGGTTTTTTTCTCGGTTATACTACTTTACTGAGCCCCTGTCTGCTGCCTTCGATCTTCCGGTTTTTTTTACCTATTAGGCTTAGCCTAGCCCTCATTGGCGAATTCGGTGGTCCGCCATGCTGCATTCGTTCATGATCTCCCATGCTAGGATTGTGCAGTCCATTGGAGCTCCCGTTGTCGGTGCGCCGACTTACCTGTACTGCCGTTCCCTACTAGCCTCTGGGATTTCTTGATTGACCTGCGGCATTGCCCTATTAGGCTTAGCCTAGTCCTTGTTGGCGATTAGCCTAGCCCTCATCGGCGAATCCGTTTGGGCCGCCATGCTTCACTCGTTCATGATCTCTCATGCTAGAACTGTGTAATCTTTTTGGAGCTGCCCTTTGCGAAGGGTGATCTCTCCTTGTCTGTGCACCAACTTACCTGTTCTGCCTAGCCATCATCGCCGATCTTTGGTCCACCATTCTACATTCGCTTTTTTTCTCCCGTGCTAGAACTGCACAGTCCATTGGACCTCCCCTTTGCGAAGGGTGATCTCAACATGAGATTTCTCGATCAGACTGCAGCCACTGTTTCTGATGGTGTGGCAAACCTTTCCGGGACGGACATTGCATGAATTTTATCATTATGCTGCTGTGTATTTGCATTTGTTGATCGTGGTGGTTGTTTCCTTCTGGGATCTGACCCTTCATGGCCATCGGCATGCTTCTCCCTGAGGTGTAGGTTATCAGACCGATGGCAGTGCTGGTACCTACGGGCTTTGCCGCCACCTTTTGGCACACTATCCTATAGTACCTGTACTGGCGATGCGTTGCTGCTTGCAGCAGTGCCGCCACTGGCGGCGCTGCCTCCAGCTATGGCTCGGTGTTTTTTGCAGGAACCCTTGCCATTTGTCTCTGCCGCCCTAGGCACCTTTGCCCTTGCGGTGTTGCTGTTATTGGAGGCAGGGCTAGTACTAGTCTGTGGGAGTGGTTTACTGTGCCGGCGCTTAAGCCACATAGGATGCTGGCAGCAATGCTGTTACCCCCTAGCGCTGCCGGTACTTCCGGAAACACTGGTACATCTGGCGTACATGCCTTTGGCAGTGCCAGTACTTAACGACTGTCGCCAACTTTCGACACTGTTCTCTTCTGTAGTACCCATACTGGCGATATGTCGCTGCTTACGGCAGTGCCGCCACTGGCGATACTGCCTTCACTTTTGGCAAGATGTTTTCTGCGGAAACCCTTGACCGTTATCTCCGCCGCCCTTGGGCACTATTGCCCCTGACGGCATTGGCATTACTGGTGGCGGGGTTATTTCTAGTCTATGGAAGTGGATATTTGTACCAGTGCCCTAGGGCACATAAGACGTTGGTAGCAATGCCGTACCCCCCCTGGCGTTGCCGGTACTTCTGGCAATGCCAGCTATGTGTCCTTTTATCTGAAACCATCTTACCTTAACTAAGATGGATTCTCTACTGACTGTAAGTAAATTCAACCACATATTAACATGAAAGCCTTACTCCTTCAACTTTTCAGGCTTCTTTATGTATATTGGGCCTGGGAACTGCTTTTACGAAGGGTTTTCTAGGCCCTTGCATTGAAATAACCACTACATATGGTTATTGGTTTTCTACCAATTTGTCTATTTCCCTCCGAGGGTATGGATTGGATAGATTGGTGATAACTATATAGGCTAGTTCCCACTCCCGGGTCTTTTCTATTGAGGTTATCAACTTGTTGTTACAGCCCTCGGGATGCTATAGACTCTTGCTCATTAATTGAAGCGTCGATTGCTTAGACTATTAAGTTTACCCTTACCGTTACATTCTAATTGGCCATTTCTCTGCGGAGATATAGGAGCAACGGTTCTTTCCTTGAACACCCCCCCCCCCCTTTTGGGCCTATAGCAACAGACTTTTAGGAGGCTATTTTTTTCCAATCTCAACTTCTTCAATAGGGGAATGGACATTTCGTACTCTCTCTCCTCCTTTCTCACCAATTGCATTTCCACACAATTTGGGGATTACTATTACCTCAGTTGTTAACATGGAATGTTAATAATCCATTTCTTTCAGTGTTTGTTGACTGTTGGAGGATGTAGTACTCATTTAAGCACTGTGGAGTGCACATTTGTGTCAGGACTGTGAGACATTCTTGTGGTCCCGATACTTGCCGCACACATGCGAAGTGTCGGAGGATGAAAGGTCTAGTATCGTACTGAGACCATCAGTATTGCAGTGTTTGTAAGGATCTACTTTACTCCAGATGGGTCTCGAAGGATACCTTCGATGACGACTGCATGTTCTTCCTGCGGGCCCCCCGTACTTGGGTAAGAGGATGAGGTAAGTCTGATCTCGTCAAGGATTCAGTGGTGTCTACCACTTTCGACCCCACTATGACAACGGCCTCCCGGTCTACGGTGACGATTACTTCTTCCATGACGGGGGCTGTTCCTGCCGTTTTTTCCTCCCAACATCTTCTGCTGGGCTCATGGAGCCCCTCAGTTCCCGAGTACTAAGGGTACTATAATGGATCTGGTACTTATGGCTAACATCAAAGCCTTCATGGAGGGAAATTAGTAATACCAGGTGATAATGTTCAAGGCCTCATGTGAAGAGATCCAGGCCTTGAAGTAGTAAGAGGAGTCGACTAAGCATAAGGTCTTGCACTCCTAGCTACCTTATCGCACGCGTCAATGATGACGGTAGGTTGTATCAATATACAGATTGTTGCCTACGATAAGAGGTCGGCCTCCTTCGTGGCTCCGAACAATGTGGTCTTCCCCTTTGCCCCGAAGAGCTACGCTGCAGTGGAGGAAGCCATCAGTGAGGGTAGCCTCTCCCAGCTTCGGAAGAGTACACACTAGTCTCACCTGTCTTACCACACGATGCTGTCCACTGGACCAATGTCCAGTTTATTTTTGCTGAGAGTAAACTGGATAAGGATGCGGTCGGCCGCCAATTTCATGAGAAGCTGCCCAGGATTCCTGAACACCTCCTTAAGGTTGAGTCGTATGCCAGGCAATTGTTGGCAGTGTCGATGTCTCTGTAATGATTCATGGAGATGATCGGGAATTTTGCAGATGCCTCAGTCTTTCCCTGCTGGCAAAAACTCATCTCGTCACCTTTATGAAGGATCTTTATGCTTTTTAGGCCCGTCGAGCCTGTAGAGAGCATGTTCTTGACACACCTTCCATCTGCCATGAGCTGAAACGTTTCATCACCTCTAGCATCTGGGGAAAAGACCTGTTTCCCTAGAAGGAATTGAAGGAAGTTATGAATAAGGCTGTCACAGAGCTTAGAACCATTTCCAGAAGTGGGGGATCTCATTGAAGAGGAAGTTCACCCCTGGGAGAGGCCCACAACCAAAGAGGTCTCTCAAACTGACATCATCAGAAGTCATTTGTTCTTTCCTACGCCGCTATCCCTCAGATTGTGTACGCTGTGTCATAACTAGTGGTGTCACAGTCCCCGGTCTTCCACCCTGTGTATAAGTAAGGGTCGTCTCCTGAGCTCGTCTTGATAGAGTAGGCAAGTCCAGGGGTCGTGGAGTTTGAAATGGCAGTGGAGAAAGAGGTTCACGTCCTCAACATAAATAATGAAAGTCTCCTGGTAGGGGGACAGCTGGCTTTTCTCAAGGATTGTGGGTTGTTCAGTCCTTGGACACAGAGCGTCATTTCCAACGGCTTTGGTTGGAAATGGTAACAAAAGCCACTATACCTCAGGAGATACTTCCAAAAACAACACCTTATCTGTAACAATATGTATAAGACCTTTTGAAGAGAAGAGTTATCCGCTGAATGAGATCTATGAGATTTCAAGGTCGTCTAATTTGCGTGCTGAAAAGGTTTCGAGCATACCTCAAACTATTCTCGTCTTGTTCCATCTAAGCCTGTTCGTTCAGTGCAACAGGTTCCGGACGTTGACTATTTCGCAGATACAGACCTTACCACCCCTGGAGGCTTTTGTTGTCTCTTTAGATCTTACCGATGTCTTTGTATCGTCCGATAGGTCGACACTTCTCCCCCTACCTTGGTTTCAGCCTAAAGAGAAAGGGCTACGTATTCAGAGCTATGCCAATATGGGCTCAACATGGCTCTGAGTATTTTCACAAAGTTTCTCGACGCAGTCCTACAACAACTTCGAAAGATAGGCCTTCAAGTAGAGGCGTACCTGGTCGACTGGCTAGTGTGGGTTCCCTTGGCACTGAGTGCTTGGAAGCAGTCACTCGAGTTGTACGGTTCCTCCAGTCTCTTGGATTTCAGGTCAACTTCAAGAAATCAAGACTGGCTCCAGCTCAAAATATCCAGTGGTTGGAGTTTCGTTTGGACCTTAAGCCTCACTCCCTTTCTATTCCTCTCTCCAAGAGAAAGGAAATAGAGACGTCAGTCAAATCCCTGATCGAGTCGGGGATGATCACCAGGCGACGCAAAGAGTTGGATCTAAGATCTTTACAATTCACCTCGGTAACGAACCCTTTCCTCAATGTATAACTCAAAGATTCAAGCAGAGCTTGGGAGAGGAGAGCCTTCAAAGCTCTTCGCGACCATCAGAAGA
Organism: Palaemon carinicauda; assembly: GCF_036898095.1. Taxonomy (NCBI): domain Eukaryota; kingdom Metazoa; phylum Arthropoda; class Malacostraca; order Decapoda; family Palaemonidae; genus Palaemon; species Palaemon carinicauda. The sequence goes on from NC_090729.1 coordinate 97,527,758, forward strand.
TGACTCCGGTTTTACTGCACAAGCAACTTAGACCATGGTCCACTGCCAAAATTCTTTCAGAGACGGTGCCGTTGTGCTTTCCTCCTCCAGTAGTGCCACTTTGTGCGGACGCCTCGTTGGATGGTTGAGGGGGGTCATAATCCACCGAAGAAAGTGCAAGGCTGTTGGTCTCAGAAATTTCAATAATTCCACATCAGTATTATGGAATCCATGGCAGTCTTCTTGTCCCTCAAGAAATTATATTTGAAGGAGAACATTCATATCCATCTAGACCTCGACAACAGGGTGATAGTCCATTCCCTCAACAGACAAGAGTCAAGGTCTCCTCAAATTAACCACGTAATGTTTGCCATCTTTATGTTGGCTCAGAATAAATGCTGGCACTTGTCAACACCCCACCTTCAGGGAGATCAACTCCCTGGCCTTCAAGTGGATCTGTTTGTGACAAGTCTCACCAAGATACTTCCCTGTTAGGTAGCACCGAAAGTGGATCAAGCAGTCGAGGTCTCCTCAAATTAACCACGTAATGTTAGCCATCTTTATGTTGGCTCAGAATAAATGCTGGCACTTGTCAACACCCCACCTTCAGGGAGATCAACTCCCTGGCCTTCAAGTGGATCTGTTTGTGACAAGTCTCACCAAGATACTTCCCTGTTAGGTAGCACCGAAAGTGGATCAAGCAGTAGTTGGCATGGACGCAATGTCCCTGGATAGGAATCGTTAGATGATGATTTACCTATTTCCCTGTTCAACTTCCTCATGAAGGTTTTGGACAGGCTTCGATCTTTCAAGGGACGGCAGCTCTGGTGGCTTCTCCGTAGCCAAAGAGAAACTAGTTTCCCATCGTCACTGATTTGAACCCCAAGTTGGTGTCGTGACCAACCCGATTCTGTCCCAGGAGGAACAGCAGTAGATTATATATGCTTCATCATGGAGTTCGAACAACCCTCATCTCATGATTTTTATGCCCTAGGCCTGGGAAAGAAGTTCCAAATTCAACGTGATAAGTGGGTATTTGCGGAAACTATGAGTCGTCTAACACCATGACTCAGTATGAAACGTCATGGACGAAATGGATCAAATTGGTCACAGGCAAAATCCAGGGTTAATTACTATGGATTTTGTTTAGGTTTCCTGCTTGCTTTGCATGGCTAAGGTCTAGCTTCCTCCACGATTTCGTTAAACAATTCGGCCCTCGCTAGACCTTTACTATACTCCATTGATATCGGCTTTAACTCAGATCTCTAAAACAAATTCTGAAGGTTTGTACAAAGCTGCGGCTGTTGGCTTCACCGAAGCCCATCTCTTGTTCTTTGGACAAACTTTGGCAATTAGCTTCGGACATAGACAATCAACCGGCTTTTATCCATGATCTCAATCAGAAAGTCATCTTTTTAATTGCGATAGCTTCCGGTGCTTGGGTTAGTGACATTAAGACGCTTTCTAGAGATGATGACCACATTGCATTCGTGGATAATGGTGAGGTTAATTTAAACCCTGATTCCACTTTCTGGCTACGAATGAACTTCCCTTTACACGTTGGGGTCTATGGAAAAGAGTTCCCCTACCAGGCCATCCTTCCCTATGTCCAGTGCACTGTCCAAAAGTGTATTTACTAAGAACAGTGTAGTTTAATGGTGGTCATTTGTTTCAAACAGATACAGTGGGGTCTGATTTGTCTCTTAAACCGTTAAGAGCTAAAATTGCTTACTTTATACGAAGAGCGGACCCGGCTAGTATGACAGCTGGTCTCGACCCTAGGGACGTGGCTTCCTCCTTGACCTTTTTCCGGTATATGTCCTTTGAGGGACTGCAGGCATATACTGGTTGGAAGTCCACTAGGGTTTTCTTCGGGAATCATCTGAAGCAATTGGAGGAGATACGTCATTTTGTGGTGGCTGCGGAAGTGTTATCAAACCCGCTGCAACAACATAGCCCACAATGCATCCTAGGGTACTCCTTCAGCTTGTTATTAACAATGAGTAAACATTTGGTTTTTGCTTCAAGGACAAAAGGGAGAAGTGCATTTCATCATTTCCCTTTTCAGGTTCACATGTCTTTCTGACACTGTGTGTTCCTTCAGTGCTACAGCCTAACTGTCTAAATGGTAGTTAAGCTATATCTCATTTGGTTCGGGTGATTACCCCCTTTTTTGTACAGGCGTGATCATGTGTCTATTGATCAGGTTTATCTTGTCATAAGTTCCCTATGGTTCCTTATGTCATGTATTTGTCCCCTAATGTTACCTTATGTCTGGGTATGGACGGGATGTATTTACTTTAAACAAAAATTTTCCATATGCGGTTAATGATGGTTGCTCGTTAAGCTTGGCACTGATTCTTGTGAGTAAAAGGTTGCGAATTGTTACTGACCTTTTAATTTTACGCACTACTATTATAATTATAATTACTGTAGCGACATTAACTTTATTGTGCCTTCTCATTATTATCCTTCCTGAACATAATTGGATTTAGTCTCCTGACGGGTTTGGTTCCATACACCTCACCTGTGTTGCCTCATTTAGTTTCGGGTTCCTTAAGGTTCCCGACACTAGACTTAGGTTAATTTCCAATTGCGGAGTGCGGTCCTTTGGTCTTTATTGCCTCCTTGTCGGACCATCATGCTTGTCAATGCTGCCTCCGAACTGTTCTGGGAAGTTGAGTTGAGAGTGATACCTATGCCTTGACGGAGTAATCCTCTAAGTGCATTTTGGTATTGGAACCTTTCTCTTTGAGGCCTTCTACCAAGGCATAGGTAATTCTCTGGTACACTTCCATCAGGTCGACATGGCTTGAGCCCAAAAACGGATTTTGACGTAGGAAAAATCTGTTTTTGGGTGAGATAGCCATGTCGTCTTGATGGCCCACCCGTTACGTTGTCTCTCCCTGATGCCTCGTCGGATGTCTCTTCTCACAGTAGTTACGCTGCTATGTGGAATGAATTTATCAGAAACAAACAGTACTATGAAGGGAGAGGATATGTAACAGCTCCTCACCTATCCTCCTTAGATTCCTAGACTGGGTTAAGTCTGTTTGGGGTGCAGATATCTATGGTTATCTACGGCTACATCCCTGTTTATTTTCGATATCTTAGGATAGTCACTCCGTGGGTTAGAACCCCGTGATACCTGACAGTAATTCTCTTGTAATATCACTCCCAGAAATATTATATAGTAGGAAGCTGCCGAAAGGAACTTCCATCAGGACGACTGGCTATCTCACCCAAAAATAGCTTTTCCCTACATCAAAATCCGTTTTATTTACAAGCGTCCCACATATTGATGTCTTTCTCTAATCCCCAAAAAACGGATTTTGACGCAGGAAAAATCTATTTTTGGGTGAGATAGCCATATCGTCCTGATGGAAGGATGGAAGGTCCCTTCGGCTGCTTCCTACTGTATAATATTTCTGCGAGTGATATTACAAGAGAATTACCGTCAGGTATCACAGGGTTCTTACCCCAATAACGACTATCCAAAGATATCGTGTATAATCAGGGACGTATCCGTAGATAACCATAGATATCTGCACCACTAATAGACTTAACCCAGTCTAGGAAACTAGGGGAAGGATGGGTGAGGAGCCGTTACATATCCTCTCCCCCCATGGTACCACCGTACGTCAGTGATGGCATCATTCCTTTGTTCGCAGTGTTCCTACTTTGTACATAGTTTTTTCAAGTGCGCCTTTTTCAGCTTTTTTGGAGTAATTCCACGCATGATGGCTTACAGTTTGAATTAGCTGTAGCTGTTTTAGATCCCCTCGAGAAGTGGTTATTTAACTTTTTTTAGGCGATGACGGAGCCAGGCGCTCCGAGTCCAGCTAGCCATTGGGCCCCATGTCGCGTACCCGACCGCCCTCTTATTTCGTGTTCACTTAGTCTTCTTTCACTAGTATCACGTTAGCTAACCATATTTTAGTATTACAATGCCTTGGGCTCTGTTTTGTGATTACATTTACCATGCATTAAATGCATTAATTCTTTTTTAATCAGCTTTCTATACCCCAACTAAGATTTTAGTGGTCTATTTATTATCTTTCTCTTTATCTTCAGTATCTTTCATACTCTGGTATTTTATACATTACATTTGAATGGTGGTTCTATCACCACAAGATTTTAAGTACCTGAGGGACTGATCTGGTATCCATCATAGACAGCAAACTTGGTCCCGCCAGGGCCAATGGCGCTAGCCACAGTACCATACAGCAACCTATAATTTCCCTCAACTTAACAAAGGTCATCTTACAACAGCAACCAACAACCCTACAACCCCAATATGGCAGGATTGACAAGGGGCTACAGTTTGTATATCAAACTTTAGAAGCTAAGGCTGTGTAGCCTACTTCAAATTTGGCGTAAATGGGGAAAGCCTTGCCACATATACAGAATCACCGGATGACCAGAAGTTTGATTAGTTTAAATAGGTTACATACGCAACAGGCATACCCTAGGATAACTTCATGTTTTAAGAATACAAATCTACTTTTATATCCGTAAGGATATTTGGATATTACAAGTCATTCAGAAAATTAATTTACACGTTTACCATGTTTAATAATTGGATATCCTATCAAAAATTCAAGAAAAACTGATGGGCTAAACACCATGAATCATAATTTAAGGAAGCTTATGTAACAATGCACTTTAACTTCATTTTAGTGCAAAATTAATTACTGTATATCAATAATTAGCCAGGATTCCCATTGCTATTATCCGACACAAGAGCTATTTGGCCTTGAAATTTGAAATAAGGAAAACCACAATTGATCTACCAAATTTGCCACAATACTAGATCTTCGTACTGCAAACAACATTGGCTAGCTGTGTGCTTGCCAGGTTATTCTACCAGTAATACTGAAACCCGCATCATCTTGGGAGTCAAATTGATTGAGTTTATGACATAGAACCAATGTAAGTGGAAGGCTGATGGGAGGTCATGTGAGTCCTGAGTAAGTATTGAAATAATTAATCTTTTACTAGTTTTTGGTGTTAATGTGCTTTGTGGTCTCCAAGAACTTTAATGTGAATGGTTAGAACTAGGAATCTAATAGGACAGGAAAATACCAATGAAATATTGGGGTATAATATGCACAGGACAGATTTAATGAGCATAAGGAAGACTTATGGGCTCTGTTGAATCTGCCACAGCACCTCTCATGCTGAAATATATCAGACACACGATGACACATCGCCAAAATCCAATACTGGTACTGGAGCCGAGGCTACCGTGTTGCTAGTAAGGACTCAACTACTATACCATCTTTAGAATTTGTCAGCAAATGTGGGATGAAATTCTTTTCTTTATGCTCTTGTCAGGCATTTCCCTAGTTCTTTAAGATAAGTACAGTCAACTTTTTAGTTAGGTTCAGCTGGTTATCTTTTAATTTTGTCTTTCATTATTCGTTGCGAAAGAGTGAACGTAATAGACGTACCAAATTTTTTCGTCTGCAGGTGTTGTTTATTACCTCCACCAACGAAGTTGGAAGGAGGTTACGTTTTCGCCCCTGTTAGTCTGTTTGTCCATTCGTTTGTTTATTTGTTTGTGAACAACTTCCTCGCCACAGTTTTACTTATATAGTGAAACTTTCAGGAATTAATTGTTATGTTGAGACGAAGTGATTCAATTTTCAAAGTTGTAGGACAAAGGTCAAGGTCGAGCAAAAGGTTGACTGAATTCACCCTAACCTTAGCCCCAAGTTTGCACATGGTTGTCACACAGACTTGAATATGCCTATAGTCTAAATTGATTCCGAGAAAGGCAACCTGGTTTTGAGAAATAAGCTGCCGTGGCAGAGGTCTGCACTCTCAGTGCTTTACTAGTTGATATTTGTCACTCGCCATTGAGGTCATTTCATGGTTTTTTTTATGACAGTATGTTAACAGCATAGTCTTAAATAGTCAGCTGTTTTCTTTATCTTTTTTTTTCTTTAGTATTAACTAGGTTGTATACAAAGTCTCAGTTATATTTCTTAGTTTTGGATTTGTGTAGCAGGAATTATTTAAATTTTTCCAGTATATGGCCCCACTTTAGTATATAATCTCTTCACTTCTTACTGATGTTATCATGTTGTCATATATTTATTAGCCAACTTAATTCTTGTAATATGAGGTGAAGTTTAAGGCAAAATAAGTCTTACAGTTATCTGTGTGTGTGTACATGTGCCTATGTTATTTGACTGCATGGGAATGCTTAGCTAAAGGGTTTTGTTACTTCTTTAACTTTGTATTTTAAATTTTTGTACAAGAGTGTCTGGCAACATGACTCCTTTCTTTTTATGTGATTGGACTTTGATTCCAATGTGAAGTAACTTTGGTAATTGGACTTTGCAATTTACCGAGTAAGCTAATATTTTATTACTTAAACATATAGATATTAATTTCATTTAGGTTAAGCATAGTGACTGGAAAAATATATACGTTGAACCCATAATTAGTACATGTCAATGGGTTATTTTGGGGACGTTAACCAACACAAGATATGATTGGTAATTGAATATCCCACACTTAATTCATTGGTGCTTTTTTCTGAATTTTCATTTTATATACACTAAATTTAATAACAGGGTCTGGTTAGAGGTACCCTCCTTCCTCTACAAAGCTGAGTTTTTCTTATGTACTGGTGATAAACTCTTTGTTCCCAGAGTGAGACTGGGATAGCAATACTACAGTATTATCCTTTCCTACTCATCAGCTTTATTAAACCTTAAGTTTTGATTACTATATTATTAAGGGAAGAGATTTACTCAGCCTAGTTTTAGCTGCCTTCCCTAATCTTGGTGTCAGGAAGTTCAGCTTCTAATGCTATTTAACCCTTTGACGCTTATGCCATTACAAAAGTCGAGGAGGTGAGGTACAGAGCATGTGGGCTTCGCCAAAATATGGATTTTGACATAGGAAAAATCTATTTTTGGGTGAGATAGCCATATTGTCCTGATGGAAGTTCCCTTCGGCAGCTTCCTACTGTATAATATTTCTGCGAGTGATATTACAAGAGAATTACCGTCAGGTATCACGGGGTTCTGACCCCAGGAATGACTATCTGAAGATATCATGTATAATCAGGGACGTATCCGAAGATAACCATAGATATCTGCACCCCCAATAGACTTTACCCAGTCTAGTCAACTAGGGGGAAGGATAAGTGAGGGGCCATTACATATCCTCTCTCCCTTTGGTGCCCCGGCTCGTCTCTGATGCCTCATTCCACATAGCAGCGTAACTAGCGTGAAAAAAGGTCATCCTACGAGGAATCGGGGAGGGACAACGTAACAGGTGGGCCATCAAGACGACATGGCTATCTCACCCAAAAATAGATTTTTCCTACGTCAAAATCCGTTTTTTGGGCTCGAGCCATGTCGTCCTGATGGAAGTGTACCAGAGAATTACCTATGACTCGGTAGTAGGCATTGAAGAAAGGTTCCAATACCGAAATGTGCCAACCGGATTTCTCCATCAAAGCATAGGTATCAGTCTCAAAAATCTATTCCAGAACAATAAAGAAGCTGTATTGACAAGTATGATGGCCTATCAGGGAGGCAAAAAAGGGCCAAAGGACCGCCCTCCATGATGGGAAAGGCATCCGATTTCAGTTGTGAGAACCTTAGAAAACCCAAAACTGAAGGAGGCATCGTAGGTAAAACATATGGAACAAATACTCATCAATATGATTAAAACAAGCATGTTCTGAAAGGACAATAATAAAGAGGCACACTAACTTTATTCCCACTAAATTAATAATAGAACTTGAAATAAATGGCATGTAAAAGTTCACAGACTTTTATTCACAAGTATCAGTGCAGAGAATAATAAGTAAACAACATTATTGACATATAGAAAATGTGTTTGTACCAAATAATACATCCTCACCCTCCCCAGACAGAAGGTAACATTAGGGAACAGAAAAACTTGGCCTAAGGAACTCATGACAAGATAAACTGATTAATAAAGACAAGACCATATATGTACAAGAAAATAAATTGAACTATAGTCTAATCAACATTTAGACAAGTAGTCTATAGCACTGAAGATACAACATCATGTCGGAGAGACACAAGTGAACCTGAGAAGTAAATTATTAATTGCATTTTTCTGTATTCCTGAAACAAAAACTCACTGTTTACTCATTTCAAATAACAAGCTGAAGGAGTGCCCTAGGACGCACTGTGGGCTACGTCGATGCAGCAAGTTTGATAACACTTCCCGCAGCCACCACAAAATGACATATCTCCTCCAATTGCTTCAGATAATGCCTGAAGAAAACCCTAGTGGACTTATAACCAGTGTATGCCTGGAGTCCCTCAAAGGACATATACTGGAAAAACTTTAATGAGGAAGCCACCCTCCTAGGGTCATGACCCGATGGCATACTAGGTGGGTCCGCTCTCTGTATAAGATAAGTAATTTTGCTCTTAACTGTTTCAGAGACAAATCTGATCCCACCGTTTCCCCCTTAAACAATTAACCACCTTTAAACTGCACTGTTCTTAATAAATATACTTTTAGACACTGCACTGGGCACAGGGAGGGATTACCTGATAGGGGAACTATTTTCCATGGACCCCAACGTTTAGAGGGAAGTTCATTCTTAGCTAGAAAAGCGGGATCAGGGTTTAAATTAACCTCACCATTATCCACAAATTCAATGTGACCCTCGTCTCTAGAAAGAGCCACAATTTCACTAAAACGAGCACCGGAAGCCATTGCAATTAAAAAGATGACTTTCTGAGTAAGATCACGAATAGAAGCCATTTGATTCTCTATGTCCAAAGTGAATTGCAAAACTTTGTCCAAAGACGAAGAGATAGGCTTCGGTGGAGCCGACGGCCGCAGCCTTGCACAAGCCTTCGGAATTTTGTCAAAGAGATTCGTGTTAAAGTCCATATCAAAGGCGTATAGTATAGGTCTAGCGAGAGCCGACTTGTACGACGAGATTGTGGAGGAAGCTAGACCTTGCACGTGCAAATCAAGCAGGAAACCTTAACAAAAATACATAGTAATCGAACCTGGATTCTTGTCCTTGACGTATTTGACCCATTTCTTCCAAGACGTTTCATACTGAGTCATAGTGGTAGACGTCTTACAGTTTTCTGCAAACTCCAACTTATCACGTTGAATTTAGAACTTCTTTTCCAGAGCTAAGGCAAAAAAATCATGAGATGAATGTTGTTTGTTCTCCATGATGAAGCGTAGACAATCTTTCGCTGTACCTCCTGGAACAGAATCGGGTTGGGCAACAGCAACAGGTAACAGGTAAATCCTCGTCCAACGATTCCAATCCAGGGACATCGCGTCCATGCTCACTGCTGCTTAATCCACATTTGGTGTTACATAGCAGGGAAGTTTCTTGTTGAGACTTGTTGCAAACAGATCCACTTGAAGTCCAGGAACTTGATCCTGCACGAAAAAGAATGATTTTTCGTCGAGACACCACTCCATCTCTAGAGGTTTTGTCTGAGAGAGGGAATCCACCATCACATTTCTTACTCCCTGAAGGTGGGATGCTGACAGGTGCCAACCTTTCCTCTGAGCTAACGTAAAGATGGCTAACATTACGTGATTTATTTGGGGAGACCTCAACCCTTGTCTGTTGATGCAATAGACTATCACTTTGCTACCGAGGACTAGACGAATATGAATGTTCCTCTTCAAGTGTAATTTCTTGAGGGACAAGAAGACTGCCATGGCCTCCAGAATATTGATGTGGAATTGTTGAAATTTCTGAGACCAACCGCCTTGCACTTTCATGAGTGGGGTAGGAAAACCATCCAACGAGGCATCCGTATGAAGTATCACTACCGAAGGAGGAAAGCGCAACGGTACCCTCTGTGATAGACTTTTGGCAGTTGACCACGGTCGAAGTTGCCTTTGGAGTGAAACCGGGGCCTGCTTCTGATGGTCGCGAAGAGCTTAGGAGGCTCTCCGTTTCCAAACTCTGCTTGCATCCTTGAGACGTACTTTGAGGACAGGGCTCATTACCGAGGCGAATTGCAAAGATCCTAGAACCCTCTCCTGGCATCGCCTGGTGATCGTCCCCGACTTGATCAGAGACCTGACTAACTTCGCTATTTCCTTCCTCTTGGAGGGAGGAATAGATAGGGAATGAGACTTGAGTTTCGAATGAATCCCCAACCACTGGAAGTCTTGAGCTGGGGTCAGTCTTGATTTCTTGAAGTTGATCTGAAATCCGAGAGACTGACGGAACCATACAACCCGAGTGGCTGCTTCCGAGCACTCCAGTACCGAGGGAGCCCACACTAGCAAGTCGTCCAGATACACCGCTACTTGATGGCCTTTTTCCCGAAGTTGCTGAACGACTGCGTCGATAATCTTTGTGAAAATCCTTGGAGCTATGTTGAGCCCGAAAGGCATAGCTCTGAATACATAGTGCTTTCTCACCAGGCTGAAACCAAGGTAGGGGGAGAAGCGTCGACCTATCGGAAGATGCCAATAATCGTCGGTAAGGTCTATAGAGACGGTGTAAGCTTCCCGGGGTAGTAAGGTCCGTATCTGCGAAATAGTCAGCATCCGGAACCTGTCGTACCGAACGCAAAATAGAAGACCTTGAAATCTCATAGATCTCGTGCAACAGATAACTCTTCTCTTCAGAATGTCTTGTACATATTGTTCCAGATGAGGTGTTGATTTCTGGAAAAAATCTCCTGAGCTTTGGTGGCTGTCGCTTCCACATCCAACCCAAGCCGTTGGAAATGATGCTCTGTGCCCAATGACTTAATGACCAACGGTCCTTGAATAAGGCCAGCCGACCCCCTACCAGGAGACCTTCATTGTTTGGGCTGAGGACGTGCACCCCCTCCTCCTCTGCCGCCTCGATGTCCACGACCCCTTAACCTGCCTCCTCTGTCTGAGCAGCCTCTGCCCCCTCTTTCCCTGTTGTGAGATCGAAAGGACGACGACCCCTGCTCATATATAGGGTTGAATGCCAAGGACTGTGTCACCATGGGCTGAGGTACAGCAAAACCAGTCTGAGGGATGGTAGCGGGGATGGAGCAAACGACTTCCGATGGTAGATTGGTTTGCGAGACCTCTTAGGCTGTGGTCCTCCCCCAGGGGTGAACTTCCTCTTCATAGAGATTCCCCACTTCTGCAACAGGCTCTTATTCTCAGCCACAGCTTTATCCTTAACCACCTCCACTAACTTCTGAGGAAAGAGGTCTTTTCCCCATATGCTAGAATCGATGAGACATTTCGGCTCGTGGCGGATAGTAGCTGAAGCAAGTACATGTTCCTTACAGGCTCTACGGGCCTGAAAGAAAGCGTAAAGATCCTTCATAAAGGTGGCAAGATGAGTCTTTGCTAACAAGGAAAAGACTGGGGCATCCGAAACATTCCCAGTCATCATCTCCATGAAGCACTGGAGATACATTGAAGCTGATAACCTTTCTCTGGTCTCCATTTCAGCCTTAAGAAGGTGTTCAGGAATCTTGAGCAGTTGAGCAGTTTCTCATTAAACTGGCAGCTGGCTACATCCTTATCCAGTTTACCCTTGGCAAAAGTAAACTGGACATCCACCCAGTGGTCGGCATCATGTGGGAGGATAAGTGACACTGGTTTGCACTTTCCTAACACTGGGAGAGACTTACCCTCATGAATGGCTTTCTTCACAGCCACGAAGCCCTTTGAAGCAATACCATCGTGTCCGGAGCCACAAAGGTGGCTAACCTTTTACCAAAGGCGCCAAGCTGTGTATTAATACACCCTACCATCTTCATTTCTTTCACTGCCAGGTGTTCAGCCCTTGTATGTTTCAGGAGGATCGTTTCCTTAGGGATGGTGTCATCCCTCAATGGAACCCCTTCAGCTAACCTCACGTAGCAAAAGGGATAGGCATCAATACCTGGGTAAAAATCCAGATCAGCTACCAGTCTGGAGCCTAGCCCTTCGCCAATGTGGAGGATGCCCTCGGAAAGCACCGCGTGGTCAGCATACCTCCCGGGATTTTGCTGCGTGCAATAAGGTAGCTGGGAAGGCAAGACTTTATTCTTAATCGGTTCCTCTTGCTTCTTTGAAGCCTGGATCTCTTCACGCAAGTGTTTAAACATCATCAGCTGATATTGCTGATTCCCCTCCATGAAAACTTTCATGTTAGCCAAGTGTCTGATCCATTGAAGCATCCGATGTACTCAGGAACTTAGGGGGCTCCAAAAGCCCAGCAGGAGATGGCAGGGGAAAAGAAGCCAGAACCGCTCCCGTCACGGAAGATGTAGTCGTCCCCAGTTCATTGTCGTAGTGGAGGCTGAAGTGGCAGATACCACTGAATCCTTAACGGAACTCACACTAGCATCATCCACCTCTGGTAGGTAAGAAACATCCACCGGAGGGAGGGGTTCTTCATCCGACTCCACCGTAGAAAGGAGAGCCGATTCTCTACCTGGGAAGAGAGAAGAGACCGTAGACATCCTCTCGGAGTGTAGGCTCATAGCACCCAATGCCTCGTCAACTTGTAGCTGGACAGTTGGGAAGGGTTTAGGGTAAAAGTAACCCAAAACCGAATCAGGTGCTGCTTGAGGAAGAGGATATCTCTCCACTCAGTAGAGGTGAGGTAAGGGGCCTTCGGATCCACATTCTTCTTAACCCCCTTACCCAGGTGCGAGGGGATCGCTAGAAGAATACCCAGTCGTCCTCGGAGATATCCTTCGAGATCCAACCCGAATGATGCAGGTCCTTGCAAACACTGCAATCCTGCGGAACCCAATACGAGACTAGACCCTTCATCTTCCGACACTTCGCATGGGTGCGGCAAGTATCGTGACCGCAAGGATGCCTCACGGTCCTGGCACAAATCTGCACTCTACAGTGCATCTCCATCACAGACACCGCCTGTAAGGAGAAAAAGAGTTCAATGAATCCATGGGTCTCTAACAGTCACCAAAGGCTGAAAATAATTGATTAGTAACATTCTATGCTGACAATAAAGGGAATAGCAATCCCCAAATTGTGTGTAATTGCAATTGGTGAGAAAGTAGGAGATAAAGTACAAAATGTCCATACCCCTATTAAGGACATTAGATTGAAATAAATAGCCTCCTTAAAGATAGTTGCTGTAGGCTCAAAAGAAAAAGGGGGGGGGTGTATGCTCATGGACAGAACCGTCGCTCCTACATCTCCGCAAAGAAATAGCCAATTAGAAGGTAACGGAACAGGTAATCTTAATAGATTAAGCAATCGACGCATTAATTAATGAGCAAGAGTCTATAGCAACATAAAGACTAAAAATGCAGGTTGATAACCTCGCTTTGGGAGAACCCAATATAGAGAACTTGCCTATAGAGTTATCAACCATCTATCCAATCCACACCCTCAAAGGGGAATGGACAAATTGATGGAAAACCAATAACCATGTGCAATGGTTATTTCTATGACGGAACATGGAAGACCTTTCGTAAAAGAGACGCCCATGTCCAGCATACATAAAGAAGCCTCAAAAGTGGAAGGAATGAGGCCTTTTTGTTAATCTGTAGTTGTAGTTGCCTACAGTCAATAGAGAACCCACCTTATAGTAGATAAAGCAGTCTTAAAAGAACAGAAAGACATGTGCCCTAAAGGTACCAGCGTTGCCGGAAGTACCGGCAGCGCCAGGGTAACGGCAGTGACACCAGCGTGTTAAACGCTCTAAGATGCCGGCACAGTGATCATTCCCATAGAATAATACTAGCCCGCCGCCAGTATCGGCAATGCCAGCAGGGGCAATGGTGCTTATGGCGGCGGAGATAAACGACAAGGGTTTCCGCAGAAACACTGTGCCCCATGGGAAGGCAGTGTAGCTACTAGCAACACTGCCGTAAGTAGCGATGCATCGCCAATACAGGTACTATAGGATAGTATGCCGTTATGAGGCGGAAAAGCCACTAGGTACCGGCACCGCCATCAGTCTAACAGCTCACCCCTCAGGGAGAAGCATGCTGATGGCTCTGGAGGGCCAGATCCCAGAGGGAAGCAGCCCCTACCAACAACAAATGCAAATACACAGCAGCATAACAAAATTCATGCAATGTCAGTCCCGGAAAGGCTAACTACAGATAGAGGTAACGACATGGGGTAGTATGCCCATACACTATTTGAGTATCTTAAACAAACCGTTTCTTAACCCTTTTACCCCCAATGTTATTTAGAACTTTCCAACCCTTAACCCTCAGGCGTTTTTCTTTTTCAAGCACGTTTTGCAATACTTTTTTTTTTTTTTAGATTGCACTGACAGCCTTAATTTTACAAAGAGAGGTCAGGTTGGTCTCATTATTTTGGAAAATGCCTGAAGTTTCTCATAAAGTTATCAAAAATATGCAAAAAAAGAAAATGCATATAGCAGCTTTTTGCAACAACGTACTGGTACGTCCATGGGGGTTAAAGGATGAGTTTTCGAAATGTACCAGTACGTCCATTAGGGGTGGAAGGGTTGAGAACAGAGGCGACGGCAGAGAAGTCAGGCTCAGAAAAAAATCTGGATTCAATCTGAGGGTTACCCCAACAAGGAAGAGTTTCTAGACCGAGACACTTCAGGCCACCGCCCCCTGAATCCCAGGAAAGTATGAAACTTCTAAAACAAATGCCCCACCATCAGAGACGGCGAAACCAGAAAAAACGAAGTAAAAGATGCCACAGCTTGAATGAGAAATCCCAGAGGCTAGGAAATAACGGCAGTACAATAAAGTCAGCGCACCGACATATTGAGATCACCCTTCGCAAAGGGAAGCTCCGATGGACTGCACGGAACCAGTATGGGGAATCATGAACGAATGTAGCATGGCGGACCAACGGATTCGCCGGCGAGGGTTAGTCTAAGCCTGGATGCAGCAAGTAGATCGAGAAATCCCAAAGGCTAAGAGGAACGGCAGTACAGGAAGTCAGCGTACCGACAAATTAAGATCACCCTTCACAAAGGGGAACTCCAAAGTACTTCGCAGACCTAGCATGGGAGATCACAAGCGATTGCAGCGCAACGGCCAAGAACCTAAACGGTCTAAAATACCGGAGGATCGAAGACAGGCGGCATAATTACTCAGTAAACTAGTATAATTGACGTAAAAAAATCCCAAAGGGAAAAGACCACTGCCAACAAGTCCAGTAAGAAAGACCTAACCGCCATCGGCGAGCCCGTCTCCAACTAAAAGGTTACCCCTCTCTAGGTTAGGCCATCCGAGACTGACACGCACCAACAAAAACGTAAAATACATTAATGCAAGGTAAATGCAAACATAAAATAGAGCCCAAAGCATCATGATACTAAAATAATACTAGCTAACGTGAAACTTGTAAAATAAACTAAGTGAACATGAGAAATAAGGGCTGTGGAGAATATTTTTTTTAATTGATTAAATGTTTGACTGGGAACTTAGTCAATCCAGGAAAGTCTCCCTACACCAGGTACTCAAAGATCAACAGGGGAGGATAAGGAGCACCTACACTCAGGGCATGAACACCCTGCTAATAACTTTACTGAAGTAGTTCCCTAACCCTCACTCTTAAATGCAAAAAAAAAGGGGAATTTTACTCTGTCCAGAGGCTGGAGAACTCCACACGTGAAAATAAAAGTAATTTAATGGCCTACTCTAGCTTTGTCAGGTCTATAGTCATCTACACTCTCAGGCTCTGTTTCGACTCTGTCCCAGGGACCCCAGTGAGATGCTGGGCAGGAATATTACATTAAGTAATTATTGAGACAAACCAAAAAATGGGAGCAGTGATGTAAAGTAAAGTATAAAGTTTAAAGATATGGATCTTTACCTTCGAAGCAGATATTCAATAATAAGTTGCTTGCTAACACACCCTTTTTCAAGTTACTTACTCCTTTCAAAATATCGGGTATATTGTCCCAAGATTAAATACTGTATTCATAATAGTCACAATGATATAAATGGAGGAGTAGAAATACAATGAGGTTTAATTAACCTAATCTTGATTTATTTTACAAATTTACATTAAAAGAAACAGACATCTGAACAACACAAAATGTAAGAAAGGAATTGCAAATTAAATAAAATATATGATTGATTAGACTCGTGGTCTTCTGCAATAATTGATAATTGAACTTAGGTCAAACACATGGCCCATGTGACCCAGAATGCTAATCTCGAAATCAAAAAATGATATGGCAAAAATATTTACACACAATTCCACCTCACACAGTCCAAAATATGTAATAGCCAGTTAACCTAATCAAGTTAAAAGTTAATCTAAACTAAAAAATGGAGGAAAACTAAGTGGCCACTATTTGGTACCTGCACTCCTTGGAGTATTGCCTCTGTCCTCAAATGGCTGTTGACTGGATCGTTGCACTCTGCACTGGCTCACCCCTAAAATCTTCACTTTTGCCAAATGTTTACCAGACTCCTTGGAATATCGTCTCTCCAACCGACAGGACTCCTGTGCGAGTCTAGTTTTCGGAAGGGGGCCGGGTTGAGCCAGAGGTGCACGGATCCACTGACAATCAGGTCAGTCGGTCACTACGGCTTCCGAACGAATGGGCTGAGGTTGAGGTCGAGAGGGCTCTCCTGGCTTCACCTTTCAAGACAAGTGACGGTCACGATGCGCAGGGTAACCGAGTGGAGGTGCCATATCAGGACTTTAGGACAGGGCAATATATTGTCGTAAGGAGTGCATAGGAGGCAGGAATTTGTACAAAATACTCAGAGAAATCTTGCTGCTCTAAGGGAGTTTGCATATACAGTAACCCTACCTATTCTGGCTTGCTAAAAATTATTGAGTTAATGATCAATTAGCAATGGGCTGGTGCGAGGGGCATACATCTTAAAATTAACAGACCTTTTTTGGGCTCAGGCCATGTCGTCCTGGTGGAAGGTTCCTCTAGTAGCTTCCTAAGGGTATGTATGACTACAGTGGATATTCCCAGAGAATTAAACTAAAGGTATCCAGAATTCTAACTTCTGGCGCGAGTACCCTCAAGGTTGCCCTTTAGAATATCGCATAATAAGAGGGGATGTATTCTTGACACGCCACATAGCTATTTGCACTCCACATAGCGTTTACACTTCGAGGGGGGAATCAGTGGCAAGATATAGGAGGAGTCGTTACAAAGTTCTCCTCTTCCGTTACTGTAATGGGCACTCGGATGACGTCATATGCGTCGGCCATCTTGCTGACGTCATCCCTGCCTGCCAACTCCATTCCTTTCGTAGTAGCGTCTTTGACCAGGTGTTTTTCCCAGTTTTGTCGCTATTTACTGCAGCCATGTCGCAATCTTCAGCCTCTTCTGTCTCTGGAAAGTTGAGTTTTCACTTCTTATACTGTATAAATTAGCTCTGGCTGTAAAGTAACGTTTTTCTCTCGAAATGAAGTGTGTTTCGTGGCGGAGCTATTGTCTAACCAGAGGCGTCGCCGACGCTGTCGTTCACATCGCATGCTTTATTTAGTTAGCTAGAACGACTGTCCCAGTTTCTTAACTAATTATCAGTATTAGTTTTTTGGGCTTAGGCCATGTCATCCTGATGGAAGGTTCCCTCAGTAGCCAGTAGCTTCCTATGGTTATATATGACTACAGTAGATATTCCCAGAGAATTAAACTAAAGGTTTCACAGAATTCTAACTTCTGGCACGAGTACCCATAAGGTTTCCCTTTAGGATATCGTATAAAACAGGGGACGTATACTTGACACGCCACATAGCTATCTGCACCCGACATAGCGTTTACGCTTCGAGGGGGAAGTTGGTGGCAAGTTATGGGAGGAGCCGTTACAAATTTCTCCTCCTCTGTTACTGTTATGGTACTTGGATGACGTCATAAACGACGCCATCTTGGCTGACGTCATAACCGCGCGCCTTCTACATTCCTTCTGTAGTAGCGTCTATGACCAGGTGTTTTTCCCAGTTGTTCGCTATTTACTACCAGCATGTCGCAATCTTCAGCTTCTTCCGCCCCTGGAAAGTTGAGTACCATATCCTTATATTGTATAAATCAGCTCTTGCCGTTAAGTAACGCCTTTTTATCTTTAAATACTGTGTTTTGTGGTGGAGCTGTTGCCTACCGGAGGCGTCCCTGGCGCTGTTGTTCGCTTCGCATGCTTTATTTAGTTAGCCAGAACGACTATCCTGGTTTCATAACTAATTATCAGTATTAGTTATTTAGTCTTCATTGCTAGGAATTAGTTATATTATGCCGATAGTATTCTTTAATTTCGGCGAGTGTAGGTAGCTGAATTTACGACGCTAGAGTTGCTAGCCCATCCCTTAGGCTCGATAGCCTAGGCATTTTAGTTTACTCTCATGCATGATATAATAAGTATTCCTGGTGTTGATCTATTAAATGAAGATATTAGGCATTTATACATATAAGATTCAGTGATTGCACATGGTTTTTCTCCTTCTAGAAAGTATACAAGGGGTTTTGATGATCTTGGTAGTCGATTCCCTTGCCCCTAATCTACAGCTTAGGGGCTTTTGTATACTTTCACACCTCCCCGGTTACCTTTACACTAAGGTAATCTCTCCTCCCTCTGAGGTAGCCTAGGCTACATCCTAGCCCTCCTTACCTTAAATGTATTCGAGTGAGGTTAGGCTAGGATTTTCTTTCCCTGCCCAGAGCCATAGTTCAAGAGCTTTGAGTTAAGGTCAGAACCTCAGAGTATCAGTCGTTTGCCCCCAGCCACCCCTTTAGGTGAATGAACTCTCCTTTTGGGTCTGCGCTGGACGGCAAAAGGGGGGCGGGTTTGCTCTGCCCTTCCCCCTAGGCCACACGTGGTAGGGTTACGACCCTCCTTCCCTGTGGCCTAGCGACTTGTCCTACGCCTGCCTTCTTCGGGCTAGGGGAGTTGCTCCCCCTAGCCTAGGTTAGGCAGGCTCTGGGATTCTGTTTCTTTATAGTTTGGGACGGCATGACCATGCCGTTCTTTTACTGTACTAACCCACCCTAGGTTGGAGAATGAACTCTTCCATACCTGGGATGGTGCCGGTACTGAAACAGAACTCCCTTTAGGGTGTTGGGGAAGGCTCACACCAACCCCCACACTCCTTCACAGGACCCTTTTCCCCTCCCCCTCTGTCCTTTGGTGATGGCCTAGCCATCGCACCTCTGTCCACCGTCCTACAACTTGACCGAGTGCCGGCTGGTTGTAGGGTCGGCCCGGTCCTTTCGCCTGGTAGTCCAAACTGTTAAGCTTCCCGCATATAGTTGAACTATGGGATAGCGTAACGACAGGTCGGTCTGCCGGCGAAAGACTTCCCTGCTACTTTAGAGTGTTCTTCGGTCCTCCCTTGGACCGTCACCTGCAACCCTAGCTGACTGCCGGCTTAGTTGCAGCTGATGGAAGCCTGATCATACTCTTCCTTCCATTTAAACCCTCCTCCTCGAGGAAGGCAAGGTTAGGATAGTGAGCTGCCGCCCTTCCCTCTCCCTTCCTCTATGCTTTCTCTCTCTCTTAATCAAGTGCCGGTCCACTGTCGTACAACTCTGCTGGCAGCAGCCGACAGCGTAGCCTAGGTCTCCTCTCAGTCTCATAGATCGATGTCAGGGTTCGAGTACCTACAGCCGGTTGCCGGCGGCCACCGACATGTCGGCGATCTGCCATCAAATCCCGAGGTTATCTCCCTCTCCCCGCCACATAGACTGATGGCTGGAAGGAGTTACCCTCAATCGGAGACTCACAGGCGCCCGGTTTGCCTCCGACATGCCAGCAGGTTGCCGGCTCCACCTAATTCATATTACGACAGTGGACTGTCACCTTACTCTAACCCTGCTGGCAATGCGCCGGCAGTGTCTGTTGTATGGCTGTATACGATAGCCAGTACATCTGTGGTATAGTACATACCCTAGACAGAAAACTATGGTGTTTAGTTATGCAATAGATATTTTCTAGAATACTCTGTGCATCCATGCGCAGTCCCTTGCCGGGACCTATTCGAATTGGGGATAATTATTTCCCCTTTTCACTATGCTGAATGAACTCAGCTCTCTCCCTTTCACCACTGCTAATATCCCGGAGGAAGTTCTAGCTGTGCTACTCTATCCCTACTGGATAGCTTCCGCCTTAGGGCTTACTCGTACGAAAGCCCTAGAGTTAGTAGTGGTGTAAGGTCACGGCAATTGGCTGGGCGGGATTCACAAGTATGTGTCTTTCCTGCTTCATTTCCAGCTTACCTATTCTAAGCTTACACTTGGAAAGGAATCTTATACTGTAATTGAGATTACTTTTAGACTAATCTAATATTACTTTAAGTCCATCATTACAGACTTCCAAATACTCATGTACCCATTTCTTCTTTACAGGAGGAGTACATCTAGTGTGAGAGCGCCTTTTGCAGTGTTTGGTCCCATGACTTCTACGGCCACCTGGCGTGCCAAACCCACGCCAGCTGCTCCGTCACCCAAGTCTGCAAGGACCTGCTCAACAAGGCATTCGAGGCTCCCCAGTCTGCGAAGTCAAGGGACATCGCTCGTGAGAAACTACGCAAGTGGGTGCGTGGTTTCCAGAAGAACGCCACGGGGCCCTATCTCCCCAGTAAGAAGATGAGGCATCTGCGGATGCCGTCATCCCCAAACCGGAGATCCCCTGTGTCCAACTGACGGTCGACCCAGACGTTTTGGATGCACTCCAGTACATCCATCTTGATGATGAGAGGATGTCAGAAGTGTCGGACACCACCTAGAGGACCCTGATGGCCGAGGGTCGATAAGAGGAACCTACAGAGGCTCCTGACTCCAAAGAGGTAGGCGCCCCTGCACCGTCTACCGCTTCCGTAGTCATCTCGGAACCAGTCCCCTCTACATCGTCCACTCATATGCCCACAAGAGCGGACGAATCCATGGACAATTTTCAGGCCATGATAGCGGTCCTCGAGGAGAGGCTCCGCAAGAGGGACGAGGATTTCAAAAAGGAAATCCTCCGTTTAACGAAGCAACCCCAGAGGAAGAACAACGTGAAGGACTTTCCATCCTGTTCTGTGACGAACCCATGAAGGCATGCCGAGCACATGCCTATCACTAGTCGCAGGATCTTCGTGAACGACAAGCTAGGCGCCGTCCCCCTTGAAGAGGTGGAATTCTGGCCTAGCTTTGAGGCATACCCGGACTGCTACATTCGCCTCAAGTCCGAACCCGTTTTCAAGGAGGAAACCGAGCCGAAGGAGGTCATTGTGTTTGACCATGCAAAGGCTCAATCTCTGCTAGCCAGTTGTCTGAAAGACAAGGGCTACACTAACTCCAAGGTGCCGGCCCTAAGCAAGAAACACCCGTCTTTTCTTGCTCCTACCACCATGGTCTTCCCCTTCGCGGAGAAGTCCCTCCTAGCAGTGTTGAAGGCAGTGGAGGAAGGGAAACCCTGCCCTACATTGGAGGATCGTAGGCCCCTCTCCCTCGCCCTACCCCCCGACGACAAGAACTGGAAGGACATCCTGTTAACTTTCTCAGTGGGAAAGTTGGAGGCCGACATCGCTGGACGTCAGTTAAGTGAGAACCTCCCCAAGCTCTCCGAATATCTTCTGCGTCGGGAGCATGACACGAAAGAGAGGCGTCTCTCCAGGTGCTCATGGAGACGATGGCGGGGGAACAGCGGACCCCAGGCTTCTACATGGTCTTGGCCAAGACCCACCTCGCCACCCTGATGAAAGACTTTTATAGCTTCGTCATGGCACGGAGAGCCTGCAGAGATTTTGTGTTTGCGAATGCCACCGTAAAACACGAATCAAGGAAGCTTATTTCCTCCAATATTTGGGGGAAATATATCTTTCCCAATGACCTCAAGAAAGAGACCGTTGACAGGGCCGCCACGAAGAACCGGAACCTTCTCCAAAAGTGGGTCATGTCAGATAAGAGGAAATCTTCTCAGGATGAGGGCCCCCAACCAAAGAAGAAATCCAACAAGCCAAGACCTCAGCAGCGTCAGGCTAAACGTCAGCTTTCGGCAACCACTGCTCCCCAGTTGGTGGTTCAGCCCCAGCAAACCTTCCAACTGGTACCCCAGCTGGTGGTGACTCAGTCATCAGCCTTCACACCCGCCTCTAAAGGCAGTCGACTACCTTCGTCCTGGAGGTAGAGGCGCCAGCAGAGACTCGTCTTGACGTCCCTCCAGAGGGAGAGGAGGAAAGGGAGCAAGCGGCCAAGGTGGTAAACCCTCGGGTAACCAGAAGCAATGAGATGCTCCCGGTGGGAGGAAGACTCCGCCTCTTCCAGGATCATTGGACCTTCGATCCCTGGGCTCACAGCATCATCAAGAATGGACTAGGATGGAGCTGGGAAACACCACCACCAACTTTCCACCAATTCTTCCAACACTCCACCCCTGTTCTGGAAGAATATGTCCAAGAACTCTTGAAAAAGAATGTGATCAAGAGGGTAATGTCCACCAGGTTCCAAGGAAGACTATTCTGTGTTCTCAAGAAGGACTCCGACAAACTCAGAGTCATTCTGGCCTTGTCCCCTCTCAACAAGTTCATAGTGAACGGCAAGTTCAAAATGCTGACTCTTCATCATATAAGAGCCCTACTGCCTCAAAAGGCATACACAGTCTCGATAGACATGGCGGACACCTACTGGCACATTCCAATGAATCGCCAGACCTCCTCCTACCTAGGATTCAGGCTTCAAAGAAGATAGTACGCCTTCAGAGTCATGCCCTTCGGGCTAAACATAACCCCAAGGATATTCACGAAGCTCGCAGAGACAATCGTTCAACAACTACGCCTACAAGGCGTCCAGGTGATGGCTCACCTGGACGATTGGCTGGTGTGGGCAGCATCAGCAGAAGAATGCCTGAAAGCTTCCACAAAGGTGATCCAATTCTTGGAACATTTGAACTTCAAGATCAACACCAAAAAGTGTCGACTTTCTCTAGCTCAGAAGTTCCAATGGCTAGGAATCCATTGAGACCTTCAGTCACACTGCCTTTCTATTCCACTAAAGAAGAGAAAGAAAATAGCAAGATCTGTCAGAAGACTTCTTAAATCCAAACGGATTTCAAGATGACAACAGGAACGGGTGCTCGGCTCCCTTCAATTTGCTTTAGTGACAGACCCAGTGCTAAGAGCACAGCTAAAAGATGCATCGGGAGTCTGGAGAAGATACGCATCAAACACTTGAAGAGATCTCAAGAGAGCTCTACCGACTCGGCTTCGATCACTCCTCAAGCCGTGGTTGGAGGCAAAAAAACCTTAAAAGGTCGGTACCTCTTCAATTACCGCCTCCCTCGGTCGTTATCCATAGAAGGATGGGGTTGGTCACTCCCATCAACGTCAAGTTTAAGGAACATGGTCTCCCCCATTCAAGACGTTTAACATCAGTATCTTGGAGGCCATGGCAGTCCTTCTCACCCTGAAGAGGCTGTTCCCACGTCCCTCAGTCCACATTCGACTGACCCTGGACAGCGACTTCGTGGTCAGATGTCTCAACTGTCTGGGCTCAAGATCGCCCCAACTCAACCAAGTGTTGCTGCCCATCTTCCGCCTGGCAGAGAAGAAAAGATGGCACCTCTCAGCAGTTCACCTTCAAGGATTCCGCAACGTGACAGCCGATGCTCTATTCAGTACAGCCCCGATAGAGTCAGAATGGTCCCTTGACGCAGACCCATTCTCTTTCATCTCCCAAGAAGTCCCAGAACTGCAGATTGACCTCTTCGGAACGAGCGACAACAGGCAACTTCCTCGCTACCTGGCCCCATACGAGGACCCCCGAGCAGAAGCGGTGGATGCCATGTCCCTGGACTGGAACAGATGGACCAACATTTACCTGTTCCCTCCACCCAACCTTCTGCTAAAAGTCCTCACCAAACTGAGATCCTTCTAAGGAATAGCGGCCCTAGTGGCCCCAAAGTGGCCCCGGAGCAACTGGTTCCCATTGATCCTGGAGCTACAACCCAAGCTAATTCCCCTGCCGGACCCAGTTCTAACCCAACAAGTTCAGAAGTCGACTGTCTTCGCTTCATCAAAGAAAACCCGAGGCCTTCATCTCATGATTTTCTCTCCCTAGCCGTCAAGAAGAGGTTTGGGATCTCGAAGAAAAGCTTAGACTTCTTAGAGGAATATAAAACAAAATATACCAGAAGGCAATACGAGTCATCTTGGAAAAAATGGGTGGCCTTTGTCAAGGCTAGAAATCTTTAGGAAATATCAATGGATTTCTGTTTTTCTTGTTCATTCACCTTCATGGACAAGGCTTGGCGGGCCACACGATTTCCACCCGCAAATCGGCCCTGACAAGACCCTTACTATATGCCTTCCAAATAGACCTGTCTAGTGACATTTTCAACAAGCTGCCGAAGGCATGTGCTAGAATCAGAGCCATCTCCTGGTCTCTTGACAAGGTGCTCCATTTTGCCTCAAGTTTGGACAATGAAACTTGCCCTCTGAAGGATTTGACTCAAAAAGTTATTTTCTTATTTGCTCTGGCCTCGGGGGCTAGAATCAGTGAAATTGTGGCATTATCAAGGGAAGAAGGCCGGATCCAGTTCGCAGAAACAGGCGAGCTCACCATCTTTCCTGACCCAACGCTTCTCGCCAAGAATGAGCTACCCACCAAAAGGTGGGGTCCCTGGAGAATCTGCCCTCTGAAGGAGGATATCTCCCTGTGCCCAGTGGAGAGTTTAAAGGTCTATCTTCGAAGAACTTCGGACTTCGGTGGAGGACAGCTCTTTAAAGGGGAAACATCGGGTTCTGATTTGTCACTCAAACAACTAAGGGCGAAGATATCCTACTTTATTCGCAGAGCGGATCCTGACAGTACACCCGCAGGTCACAATCCCAGAAATGTCGCCTCTTCCCTGAATTTCTTCCAGTCGATGGACTTCGAAAGTCTTCGCTCATTCACGTGCTGGAAGTCTTCAAGAGTGTTCTTCGAACACTATGCGAAGCAGGTGCACGAATTAAAACGCTTCGTGGTAGCTGCAGGTAGTGTGTTAAAACCTGCTATTTAGTGCTGCCATGAACAGTGAGTTACATGGGACTCTAACTCTAAGGGTGTCTGTGTTGACCCTAGTGCGCAACATAGTGAAAATAGAGCCACCGAGTGACACTACGGACTGTTCTTATACTAAGGTGAAGTCACATAGACTCAAACGCTTGTGCCACGTGTTCCAAACTTGAAGTGTATATAAGACATTCTAGAAAGACTTTATAATTCCTACGGAATTAACGTGTGTGATGGCAAGTTTTCCTTTTCAGATACCACATCTATTTCTATTAATGTCCCGATTCTATGTAACTGATTTGCATTCCATTACAATTTACATTTATTACTTTTATGTATGCTAATTCTTATTTATGCCCAAATACAAGGATTTGCTGTATTTGTGCATCTTATTTCGCCCTAATATTGTAATAAAATACTGTTTGACAGTTTTAATATCCCTCTATAATATGTAAAAATATCTGAACAATGAAATACCATTGTTCTTTCATTTATACAAACTCATATAGACTAAGGTAATTTGTTCTAACACGTTGTACTTATCCTATCTTCTACTTCGCTCTGGGACTGGCGGGTACTTCCTGATGCTGGGTGAGTTTCTTTATCAAGTAACTTCGAGACTTTCCCTAAGTTCAATAGGACTCATCCCTGGGGGGGGGGGGAGGAGGCAGGAAGGGGTAACATAGCACATGTTTATCTGAGGTGACATATACCGGTAATGTCACAAGGTCTCTGGGGTCATTAGACCAAAGGAATATTGTCTAGAAGTTGAAGGCACTTCAAAAAGGGAAAAATCCACGATACATTAATTCTCTGGTACACTTCCATCAGGACGACATGGCCTAAGCCCAAAAAACTGATTTTGAGCGAAGCGAAAAACCTATTTTTGGGTGAGATAGCCATGTCGTCCTGATGGACCCGCCCTTTTCTCTATTTTAGGCCTTGGCAGGTCCCCTCCCAATCTTACTCTATCAAGGGGGCTGGCCTCGACGCCAGAAGGAATAGAGAAGGCGCGCGGTTATGACGTCAGCCAAGATGGTGTCATTTATGACGTCATCCGAGTACCATAACGGTATCGGAGGAGGAGAACTTTGTAACGGCTCCTCCCATATCTTGCCACCAACTTTCCTCTCGAAGCGTAAACGCTATGTTGGGTGCAGATAGCTATGTGGCGTGTCAAGTATACGTCTCCTGTTTCATACGATATCCTAAGGGGAATCCTTATGGGTACTCACGCCAGAAGTTAGAATTCTGTGAAACCTTTAGTTTAATTCTCTGGGAATATCTACTGTAGTCATATATACCCTTAGGAAGCCACTGAAGGAACCTTCCATCAGGACGACATGGCTATCTCACCCAAAATTAGATTTTTCGCCTTGCTCAAAATCCGTTAATTAGTCTTCATTGCTAGGAATTAGTTTCGGCGAATGTAGGTAGCCGATTTTCTGATGCTAGGCATGCTAGCCTAGGCGCTTTAGTTTACTTTCATGCATGATATAATATGTGTTCCTAGTGTTATCCTAATTAAACGAAGATATTAGGCAATTATACATATAAGATTCGTGATTGCACATGAGTTTTCCTCCTTTTAGAGAGTACACAAGGGGTTTTGAGTATTCAGGTAGTTGATTCCCCTGCTCCTAGCCTAGTAGCCTAGGGGCTTTAGTATATTTTCGCACATCCCCGGTTACCTTTATGTATAAGGTAATCTCTCCTCCCTCTGAGGTAGCTTAGGCTACATCCTAGCCCTCCTTGCCCTGAATTGTGATTCTGGTAAGGTTAGGCTAGGGTTTTGTTCCCCATCCCAGAGCTCCCCCCCTCTGCCTAGACCACACCTGGAGGGGTCATGAGACCCCTCCTCCCTGTGGCCTTGGCTGGGAGATATGTTTTTTCCCTAGCCTAGGTTAAGCAGGCTTAGGGATGCTGTTTCTTTATAGTTTGGGACGGCCGGATGATACCGGTCCCTTGCTATACTAACCCACCTTAGGCTGGAGAATGAACTCTCCTTATTCCTGGGGTGGTGCCGGTGCTGAAACAGAGTCACCTTGCTAGGGTGCTGGGGAAGGCTTACGCCAACCACTTACACTCCTTACGC
Organism: Palaemon carinicauda; assembly: GCF_036898095.1. Lineage (NCBI taxonomy): Eukaryota > Metazoa > Arthropoda > Malacostraca > Decapoda > Palaemonidae > Palaemon > Palaemon carinicauda. The sequence continues at coordinate 97,554,715 of NC_090729.1, forward strand.
AGGACCCTCCCCCCCCCCCTCTCTGTCCTTTGGGGATGGTCCCTGTCCGCCGTCTTACAACTCATTGAGTGCCGGTGGGTTGTGGGGTCGGCCTGGACTTTCGCCTGCAGGGCCGAGCCGTTCAGCTTCCCTTGCATGATACTGCTCTGGGATAGCATGGCGTCAGGTGTAGCTGTGGGCGGGAGACCTTCCTGCTATCTTAGAGTGTTCTTCGGTTCTCCCTTGGATCGCTACCCGCAGCCCTAGCTTACCGATGCCGGCAGAACTACGGATGGATGGAAGCCTGATCATGATATGTTCTTCCTTCCATTTGAACCCTCCTTCTCGAGGAAGGCGAGGGTAGGGTAGTGAGCTGCCGCCCTCCCCTCCCCTTTCTTCACTGTTTTCTCTCTCTCTCTCTCTCTCTTTCTCCGAACTAGTGCCGGCCCACTGTCACACTGACTCTGCCGGCAACAGCCGGCAGCGTAGCCTAGGTCACCTCCCAGTCACATAGAATGATGACAGGGTAGGTGTACCTTCAGCCGGTTACCTGCCGGCGTGTCGACGCCCTGCCGGCAATGCATAGGGCTTTCTCCTTTACCCTGCCACATAGAATGATGGCTGGGTCGGGTTGCCCTCCGCCGGTGGCCGGTGGGCCTCCGGCAGTCCGGCGGGCCGCCGATGCACCTGCGGGCCGCCAGGCCCCACATATATTTACAGTATTGTGACAGTGGACCATTCTCTTGCACTAGCCCTGCCATCAGTGCGCCAGCAGAGTCCGTTGTATAGCTGTATACAGTAGCCAGTACATCTGTGGTATAGTACATACCATGCACAGAAAACTATGGTGTATAGTTATGCAATACATATATTTCTAGCATACTCTGTGCATCCATGCGCAGTCCCTTGCCGGGACCTACTTGAATTGGGGATTAATATCCTCCCCTTTTCTGTACGCTGATTGATCATCAGCTCTCCCCCCTTATCTCACTACTGATTCCTCGGAGGAAGTGCTGCTTACACTACTCTAACCCCATGGGCTAGATTCCTCCTTCGGACCTACCTTGATGGGAGCCCTAGAATTAGTAGTGGAGAAAGGCCATGTAATTGGCTGGGTGGGATTCACAAGTATGTGTCTTTCCTATTTCATTTCCAGCTTACCTATCCTAAGCTTACACTTGGAAAGGAATCTTATATTATAATTAAGATTACATTAAGATTAATCTAAGATTACTCTAAGGCTAACATGATAGACTTCCGCATACTCATGTACCTTTCCTTTCTTTACAGGAGGAGTACATCTAGTGTGAGAGCGCCTTCTGCAGCGTTCGGCGCCGGGATTTCTACGGCCACCTGGTGTGCCAAACGTACACCAGCTGTTCTATCACCCAGGGATCTCTGAGGTACTGGGACCCGCAAGTATGCACCACGTGCAAGGACCTGCTCAACGAGGCGTTCGAGACTTCCCAGTCTGCGGAGTCAAGGGACATCGCCCGGGAGAAACTGCGCAAGTGGGTGCGTGGTTTCCGAAAGAACGCCACGGGGCCTTACCTTCCCAACGAGAGGATGAGGGCATCTGCGGATGCTGTAATCCATCGACCCGAAATCCCATGTGTCTAGCTGACAGTCGACCCCGACGTATCGGACGCACTACAGGACATTCATCTAGATGACGACAGGATGTCGAAGGTGTCAGACACCACCGAGAGGACCCTTATGGCCGAGGGTCACGAACAGGAGCCTTCGCCGGCTCCCGCCTCCGAGGAAGAGGACGTCGCTACGCCGTCTGTGTCATCGGTAGCAATCTCGGAACCAATCCCCTCCACATCGTCCACTCCTATGCCCACGAAACCGGACGACTCCATGAACTCTTTTCAAGCCATGATGGCGATCCTTTAGGAGAGGTTCCGGAAGAGGGACGAGGATTTCAAGAAAGAAATCCTTCGCTTGACAAAGCAACGCGAGCCTCAGAGGAGGCTTAACGTCAAGGATCTGCCTACCTGCTCTGTGACCAACCCGTGGAAGCATGCCGAGTACATGCCCATCACCAGCGGTAGGATTGTGATCTCGGACAAGCTAGGCGCCGTCCCCCTTGAAGAGGTGGAATTCTGGCCTAGCTTCGAGTCGTACCCGTACTGCTTTGTACGACTCAAGTCAGAACCCGTTTCCAAGGAGGAAACAGAGCCGAAGGAGGACATCGTGTTTAACCACGCGAAGGCTCAATCCCTGCTAGCAGGCTGCCTGAAGGACAAGGGCTACACCAACTCTAAGGTGCGAGCCCTTAGCAAGAAACACCCGTCCTTTCTTGCTCCCGATAGTATGGTCTTCCCCTTCGCGGAGAAGTTCCTCCTAGTAGTGCTAAAGGCGGTGGAGGAGGGGAAACCTTGTCCTACATTGGAGGAATGTAGGCCCCTCTCCCTCGCCTTACCCCCCGACGACAAGAACTGGAAGGACATCCAGTTAACTTTCTTCGTTGGAAAGTTGGAGGCCGACATCGCTGGACGTCAGTTCAGTGAGAACCTCCCCGAACTGTCCGAATATCTTCTGCGTCGGGAACATGATACGAAAGAGAGGCTGGCTTCCTCTCTTTCCTTCCAGGTGATCATGGAGACAATGGCTGGGGAACATAGGACCCCAGGTGTATTCATGGTTCTAGCCAAGACCCATTTGGCAACCCTGACGAAGGACTTCTATAGCTTCGTCAGGGGACGGAAAGCCTGCAGGGAGTTCGTGTTTGCATCGGCCACGGTTAAACACGAACCGAGGAAGCTGATTTCCTCCAACATTTGGGGAAAGGATCTCTTCCTCAATGACTTGGTCAAGGAGATCGTCAACAACACCGCCACAGAGAACAGGAACCTTCTCCAAAAGTGGGGCATGTCGTTGAAGAGGAAGTCTTCTCCGGATGAAGGCCCCCAACCGAAGAGGTCCAAGAGACCAAGGCCGCAGCCTCGTCAGGCAAAACATCAGCTTCCCGTGGCCGCAGCTCCCCAATTGGTGGCGCAGCCCCAACAGACCTTCCAACTGGTCAGCAGCCTTCACGCCTGCCAAAGGTAGAGGCTCCGGGAGAGACTACTCTAGACGTCCCTCCGGAGGGAGAGGAGGCAGGGGAGCAAGCGGTCGAGGAGGCAAGCCCTCCGGATACCAGAAGCAATGAGATGCTTCCGGTGAGAGGAAGACTCCGTCTCTTCAGGGATCGTTGGACCTTCGATCCCTGCGCTCACAGCATCATCAAGACCGGACTAGGCTGGAGCTGGAGGACATCACCACCAGCTTTCCCCCAATTCTTCCAACACTCCACCCCCGTCCTGGAAGAATACGTCCAAGAACTTTTGAACAAAAAGGTGATGAAGAGGGCAAAGTCCATCAGGTTCCAAGGAAGACTATTCTGTGTTCCCAAGAAAGACTCCGACAAACTCAGAGTCATTCCGGACTTGTCCCCTCTCAACAAGTTCATCGAGAACAGCAAGTTCAAGATGCTGACCCTTCAGCACATAAGAGCCCTATTGCCCCGAAAGGCATACACAGTCTCAATAGACATGGCGGACGACTACGGGCACATTCCAATGAATCGCCAGACCTCCTCCTACCTAGAATTCAGGCTTCAAAGAAGACAGTACGTTTTCAGAGCCATGCCCTTCGGGCTAAACATATCCCCAAGGATCTTCACGAAGCTTGCAGAGACAATCGTTCAACAACTACGCCTACAAGGCATTCAGGTGATGGCTTACCTGGACGATTGGCTGGTGTGGGCAGCCTCAGAAAAGGAATGCCTGCAAGCTTTCGAGAAGGTGATCCAATTCCTGGAACATTTAGGTTTCAAGATAAATGCCAAAAAGTCTCGACTATCTCCAGCTCAGAAGTTCCAATGGCTAGGCATACATTGGGACCTCCAGTCACACCGTCTTTCCATTCTGCTAAAGAAGAGGAAGGAAATAGCGAGGTCTGTCAAGAGACTTCTCAAATCCAAACGGATTTCAAGACGACAACAGGAACGGGTGTTCGGCTCCCTCCAGTTCGCTTCAGTGACAGACCCAGTGCTAAGAGCACAGCTAAAAGATGCATCGGAAGTCTGGAGAAGATACGCATCAAACGCTCGAAGAGATCTCAAGAGACCACTACCGTCTCAACTACGATCACTCCTCAAGCCATGGTCGGAAGCCAAGAAGGTCAGGAGATCGGTACCGCTGCAACTACCTCCACCCTCGGTCTTCGTCCATCCGGATGCATTGCTAGAAGGATGGGGGGGGGGTCACTCCCATTAACTTCAAGTTCAAGGAACGTGATCTCCTCTATTCAAGACATTTCACATCAACATCTAGGAGGCCATGGCAGTCTTTCTCACATTGAAGAGGCTGTCCCCACGTCCCTCAGTCCACATACGACTGACTCTGGACAGCGAAGTAGTGGTCAGATATCTGAATCGTCAGGGCTCAAGATCGCCCCAACTCAACCGTGTTGTTGCCCATCTTCCGTCTGGCAGAGGAGAAAAGATGCCACCTTTAAGCAGTTCACCTTCAAGGATTCCGCAACGTGACAGCGGATGCTCTATCTAGAATAGCTCCGATAGAGTCAGAATGGTCCCTAGACGCAGACTCCGGAGGGAGAGGAGGCAGGGGAGCAAGCGGTCGAGGAGGCAAGCCCTCCGGATACCAGAAGCAATGAGATGCTTCCGGTGAGAGGAAGACTCCGTCTCTTCAGGGATCGTTGGACCTTCGATCCCTGCGCTCACAGCATCATCAAGACCGGACTAGGCTGGAGCTGGAGGACATCACCACCAGCTTTCCCCCAATTCTTCCAACTCTCCACCCCCGTCCTGGAAGAATACGTCCAAGAACTTTTGAACAAAAAGGTGATGAAGAGGGCAAAGTCCATCAGGTTCCAAGGAAGACTATTCTGTGTTCCCAAGAAAGACTCCGACAAACTCAGAGTCATTCCGGACTTGTCCCCTCTCAACAAGTTCATCGAGAACAGCAAGTTCAAGATGCTGACCCTTCAGCACATAAGAGCCCTATTGCCCCGAAAGGCATACACAGTCTCAATAGACATGGCGGACGACTACGGGCACATTCCAATGAATCGCCAGACCTCCTCCTACCTAGAATTCAGGCTTCAAAGAAGACAGTACGTTTTCAGAGCCATGCCCTTCGGGCTAAACATAGCCCCAAGGATCTTCACGAAGCTTGCAGAGACAATCGTTCAACAACTACGCCTACAAGGCATCCAGGTGATGGCTTACCTGGACGATTGGCTGGTGTGGGCAGTCTCAGAAAAGGAATGCCTGCAAGCTTTCGAGAAGGTGATCCAATTCCTGGAACATTTAGGTTTCAAGATAAATGCCAAAAAGTCTCGACTATCTCCAGCTCAGAAGTTCCAATGGCTAGGCATACATTGGGACCTCCAGTCACACCGTCTTTCCATTCTGCTAAAGAAGAGGAAGGAAATAGCGAGGTCTGTCAAGAGACTTCTCAAATCCAAACGGATTTCAAGACGACAACAGGAACGGGTGTTCGGCTCCCTCCAGTTCGCTTCAGTGACAGACCCAGTGCTAAGAGCACAGCTAAAAGATGCATCGGAAGTCTGGAGAAGATACGCATCAAACGCTCGAAGAGATCTCAAGAGACCACTACCGTCTCAACTACGATCACTCCTCAAGCCATGGTCGGAAGCCAAGAAGGTCAGGAGATCGGTACCGCTGCAACTACCTCCACCCTCGGTCTTCGTCCATCCGGATGCATTGCTAGAAGGATGGGGGTGGGGGGTCACTCCCATTAACTTCAAGTTCAAGGAACGTGATCTCCTCTATTCAAGACATTTCACATCAACATCTAGGAGGCCATGGCAGTCTTTCTCACATTGAAGAGGCTGTCCCCACGTCCCTCAGTCCACATACGACTGACTCTGGACAGCGAAGTAGTGGTCAGATGTCTGAATCGTCAGGGCTCAAGATCGCCCCAACTCAACCAAGTGTTGTTGCCCATCTTCCGTCTGGCAGAGGAGAAAAGATGCCACCTTTCAGCAGTTCACCTTCAAGGATTCCGCAACGTGACGGCGGATGCTCTATCTAGAATAGCTCCGATAGAGTCAGAATGGTCCCTAGACGCAGACTCATTCTCCTTCATCTCTCACCAAGTCCCGGAACTGCAGATTAACCTCTTCACAACGAGCAACAACAAGAAACTTCCTCGCTACGAGGACCCCCGAGCGGAAGCGGTGGACACCATGTCTCTGGACTGGAACAGATGGACCAAGATATACCTGTTTCCTCCACCCAATCTTCTCCTAAAGGTCCTCACCAAGCTGAGATCCTTTCAAGGAATAGCGGCCCTAGTGGCTCCCAAGTGGCCCCGGAGCAACTGGTTCTCATTGATCCGGGAATTACAACCGAAGCTAATTCCCCTGCCGAACCCAGTTCTGTCCCAACAAGTTCAGAAGTCGACTGTCTTCGCTTCATTACAGAAAACCCGAGACCTTCATCTCATGATTTTCTCTCCCTAACCGTCAAGAAGAGGTTTGGGATCTCGAAAGAAAGCTTAGACTTCTTAGAGGAATATAAAACAAAATCTACCAGAAGGCAATATGAGCCATCTTGGAAGAAATGGGTGGCCTTTGTCAAAGCAAGAAATCCTACAGAAATATCGATAGATTTCTGCTTGTCCTTCTTCATTCACCTTCATGAACAAGGCTTAGCGGCCAACACGATTTCCACGTGCAAATCGGCCCTGACAAGACCCTTACTATACGCCTTCCAAGTAGACCTGTCCAGCGAAATCTTCAACAAGTTGCCGAAGGCATGCGCTAGACTCACACCTGCAGCCCCTCCGAGACTCATATCATAGTCTCTCGACAAGGTGTTACATTTTGCCTCAGGTTTGAACAATGAGACTTGCCCTCTGAAAGATTTAACTCAGAAAGTGATTTTCTTGTTTCCTTTAGCAGGGGGCTAGAGTCAGTGAAATTGTGGCATTATCAAGGGAAGAAGGCCAGATTCAGTTCGCAGAAACAGGCAAACTCACCCTCTTTCCTGACCCAACGTTTCTCGCCAAGAACGAGCTACCCACTAAGAGATGGGGTCCCTGGAGAATCTGCCCTCTGAAGGAAGATATCTCCCTGTGTCCAGTGGAGTGTCTAAAGGTCTATCTTCGAAGAACTTCAGACTTCGGTGGAGGATAGCTCTTTAGAGGAGAAACATCGGGTTCAGACTTGCCACCTAAACAACTAGGGCGAAGATCACCTACTTCATTCGCAGAGCGGATCCTGACAGTACACCCGCAGGTCACGATCCCAGGAAAGTCGCCTCTTCCTTGAATTTCTTCCAATCACTGGATTTCAAGAGTCTTCGCTCGTTTACAAGATGGAAGTCATCCAGAGTGTTCTTTAAACACTACGCGAAGCAGGTACAAGAAGTGAAACACTTTGTGGTAGCGGCAGGTAGTGTGCTAAAACCTGCTATTTAGTGCTGCGAAGAACAGTGAGTTATATGGGACTCTAACTCTAAGGGTGAGTGCGTTAACACTAGTGCGCAACATAGGGAAATTTGTGTTACCATGGTGACACTACGGACTGTTCTAATATACTGAGGTGATGTTACATAGACTAAACATTTGTGCCACGTGTTTATAACACGAAGTGTATATAAAGATATTTTCAGAAAGACATTACAATTCCTATGGAATCGACATGTGTGATGGCAAGTTGCCTTTTCAGGTACCACGATCATTTCTGCTTATGTTCCAAGCCTATGTAACTTATTTGCATCTTTAATTACAGCTTTACATTATATTTGTGAAGCCTTTGCTTCCAAACAGCACCATGTGACAGTATTTTTGTACCTTGAAAAGGCATATGATACCACACGGAGATATGGTATACTTAAAACCATTCATGAATTGGGATTGAGAGGAGAGCTGCCACTATTTATTCAGGCATTTCTTTCACGTAGAGTTTTTCAAGTGAGAGTGGGGGAAACTCTATCAGAGAGTAAGTGCCAGGAAGGAGGAGTTCCTCAGGGTAGTGTACTGAGTGTAACGCCTCCAGCCATTCCCCAGGATGTTCTCTCAACATTATTTGTGGATGATCTCTCAATATCATTTGCTGGCACTAGAATGGCAATGGTTGAGAGAAAATCCAACTCTCTATTGATAAAATTATCCAGTGGGCTGACATGAATGGATTTAAATTCTCGACAAGTAAAACTACCATTGTCCATTTTTGTCGTATCCGGGGAGTACATCCAGACCCGGATATATACATTAAAGGTCAACGGATACCCTGTGCAAGAGAAGCTAAATTTTTAGGTTTGATATTTGATTGTAGGCTTACATGGGTTTCTCACTTAAAAGCATTAAAAGCTAAATGTGTTGAAGCTCTGAATATCTTAAAAGTATTGTCCCATACATCATGGGGGCAGACCGCAATACTATTTTGAAATTATACAAGGCCTTGATTTTTTCCAAAATTAGTTATGGTTGTGAAATATATTCTTCAGCCACCCCAAGCCGGTTAAAAATATTAGACTTGATACATCATGCAGGTATTAGATTGTCTTCTGGAGCTTTTAAAACTTCGCCTATCCCAAGTCTCCTTGTTGATGCTGGAGAGTTACCTCTAGACCTTTACCGAATGTCTTCCATTATTCGGTATTGGTTTAGATTGCAAAGACTCCCTAACTCTCTAGCCTTTTAGACTGCAAGCCTTGTAAGACCCAAAATCTCCTCAACCTTATGGCTTTCGGGTGAAACGATTATTAAATAGTCTGGATATGATTAGAAATAAGGTACTTCCATTCAAGGTATCATCAACGCCTCCCTGGAAGTTACCAGAGATATCTTTTTGTAAATATTTTATTGGAGGTAAGAAGAATATGTCAGACCTAGAAGCCAGGTCTCTTTTTAATGAACATGTTAAAGAACATAGAGGATCAACTTTTATCTATACTTATGGCTCCAAATCTGATGCTGCCGTTGGATTTGGAGTACATAGTAATGGTTTTTATTGTAGAGGTGCACTTCCTCTGACCGCTTCCATATTTACTGCCGAACTGTATGGCATATTAACCGCTATTGAGAAAATAGCGTTGGGGAAGGAGGGTAATTTTACAATTTTTAGTGATGCAAGGAGCATCCTTCAAGCTATAGAAGTTTTTAATTCTAATAACCCTCTAGTTTTAAAGATTTTAGAATGGCTTTTTATTATTGAACGGAGAGGTATAACAGTTCAATTTTGTTGGGTCCCAGCACATGTAGGTGTGTCTGGGAATGAGAAGGCAGATTCACTGGCTAAGAAGGCTGCATCAGAGTTGCTGCCAAGAAGGTATCCCATTCCCTGTAATGATTTCTTACCTGACATCAAGAAATTGGTTTGCAAAAAATGGCAACAGCAATGGGATAGCCTAGATGGGAATAAAATGCGAGAGGTAACAAATGACATATCTCCTTGGAGGTATAATATGATGCCCCGAAAATGGGAGACGTCTCTTTGTCGTCTCCGTATTGGTCACACTCGGTTGACACACGAGTTTCTGCTGAAGGGCCAACACCAACCGTATTGTGACGACTGTTTAGTACCTCTAACAGTAAGGCATTTGTTGACCGAATGCCCCAATTATAACAACTTAAGGAATAGATATTTGTTTGAGGCTCGAGGTGAGGGTGGTAGGTTCATCCTTGCCAAGATTCTTGGAAATGATGTGTCCTACCATGCAAGTGGCATTTTTAGATTTATTTCAGAAGCAGGTCTTCTGAAAAATATTTAACTTTTATGACATTCAACTTTTATGATTTTAATTGAATACTCTTTTATTTTTTATTTTATTTTATTTTTTATTTTTGTATACAGTACATAAATTAAATGTTACCGGCGTCAATGACCTTAGATGTCAGGATACCTGAAAACTTTATATCAATCAATCTCATTTATTGTTAATAAATGGATTAATTATTTTCGTGCGTCTTATTTCGCCCTAACATTATAATAAAATCTGTTTGTGGGTATTATTATCCCTCAACTCTGTATAAGGTACTTGAACAATAGAATTCTATCGTTCCTACGCTCAAACAAACCCATCTAGCCTGGTGTAACTTGTTCCAACACGTGATACATACTCTATCTATTACCTCGCTCTGGGACTGGCAGGTTCTTCTTAATCCTGGGTGGGTTCCATTTACCATGCTACTTCGAGACTTTCCAGAGTCCAATGGGACTCTTCCCTGCAGGGGGTCAGGAAGTATTAACATATTACATGCTCAGCTGAAATGACATATACCAGTAATGTCATAAGTCTCTTAGGTCATAAGACCAAAGGAATATTGTCTAGAAGTTGAAGGCACTACTGAGGGGAAAAAATCCACGACACATTAATGCTCTGGTACACTTCCATCAGGACGACATGGCCTGAGCCCAAAAAACGGATTTTGAGCAAAGCAAAAAATCTATTTATGGGTGAGATAGCCATGTCGTCCTGATGGACCCACCTTGGCAGGCCCCCTCCCGATCGTACTGTATTGTGGGGGCTGGTCTTAACGCTAAAAGGAATGGAGTTGGCGGGCGGGGATGACGTCAGCAAGATGACCGACGCATATGACGTCATCCAAGTGCCCATAACAGTAACGGAGGAGGAGAACTTTGTAACGGGTCCTCCAATATCTTACCACTGATTCCCCCCTCGAAGCGTAAACACTATGTGGGGTGCAGATAGCTATGTGGCGTGTCAAGAATACGTCCCCTGTTATTATGCAATATCCTAAAGGACAACCTTAAAGGTACTCGCGCCAGAAGTTAGAATTCTGGAAACCTTTAGTTTAATTCTCTGGGAATATCCACCGTAGTCATATATACCCTTAGGAAGCTACTAAAGGAACCTTCCATCAGGAGGACATAGCTGTTTCACCCAAAGATATAATTGGTACTGAGAAATAAAAGCTGCTTTCAAGTCAGCAGTATTAAGATTACTGTATATTCAAATCAGGATAAAGTAAGGTATCAGAACAGAGTAGGATGTCTGAATCCGATCAAAGAAACATATCTACCATTAGTAGATACGATTCACAAAATATCGCGGCCCTCCAGGACAGGAGGAATTAATAACACGGATGGATATCCTGAGACATAAACTATAATCTCCGTCGCAGCCCGACTCTCTCTCGAACCAACCATCCATAACATTACGTAACAAATATAGGATAAAGTAAGGTATCAGAACAGAGTAGGTTGTCTGAATCCGATCAAAGAAACATAACTACCATTAGTAGGTACGATTCACAAAATATCGCGGCCCTCCGGGACAGGAGGAATAATAACACGGATGGATAACTTGAGAGAGGGCGGGGGGGGGGGGGGGGGGGGCAGTAGACGAGGTGCATACACTACCCGCGATGACGCACTGAATGAAAGAGCCAGTCCTCACCCTGGGTGACTTCCCATTCTCTAAAACCACGTGACCTAAGCCTACCCCCGTATGTAGGGAGTGGCGAAAGGTGTAAAGGGGGAGAGGACACCCAGGGGGAGGAGATTGGCTCGAAATCAGGTGACCACTGTGATTGGAGGGGTGGGGTACTACCCTCCGAAACACAGAGGAAGACCTGATGCGAAGCACGCAAACAAAAACAACATGTAATGGCAGACGTTACAAAATGAAAAACAATAAAATACAATGAAATTCAATAAATAGGCTAAATTGGCATATTGAGTAAAATGGGAGAAAAAGGAATACTGCGTAAAAGGAATAATAGCAAAACCTTCCAATTTCGGGTAGTTGCTGACTTGGAGAGGAAACTATACCATTAAAACAAAAACTAGTCCTCCAAAATCGGGTAAAATATCAATCTCGACAGGCAGGACTAAAATGAATGAAAACGCGTTCCGATTCCCCATAAAAACTAAAAAAAGCAAGAAGTCTCGCCTGAAAAACTACCGACTGAAGCAGCTAACTAACACTGCCCAAATAGCCTAAATAAAAGATAAAATCATGCCAAAACATTGAATTAGATGTCCATAACACAAAAATAAGACTACAATTAGCATAAGGAACTAATAGAAAGTCATACAAAACAAAGAGATCACGAGGAAGCGACACCAAAAGACCGCATACACACCCGTAAGGGAGCGTCAACAAAGCGGCTGAGATAAAACCCAACAAGGTTATTGAATGAAGGTTTGCCGCTACCTAGAAATCCCAAACAGACAAATTTAATACTCAATTTGGGAGCATGGATCTCCAAAACGCCTGACATCTTCAAAAACACAAAATAACACAGAGCTACGAAAAACACGTCCGAATGTTCACGGGTGCTAACAAGGAAAGATGGTAGAAGGATAGGTAGTGGTGGTGGTGGTGGGGGGAGGGGGGCAGTAGCTGTAGTGAAGGACACCTCGTAGTAACGGGGGATTTTGGTAGTGGTATCACTCGCCCCAGTTTTAATACCGACACCATTTATGGGCGAGCGAGCTGGATATATTCCTAACATTCCATGCAACTTTTTTCTCTGGTATATTTAGCAGTATTTATACCTTTGAAATAATGCTTTAAGGAGCATTTCACTGGGCGACACAGGCTCCTCGCCCAGAAATATATTCTTCGTCAAAATCCCTTAATATTCATCTCGACCCAAGTAGTTTAAGGAAAGAACCAACATACGCCGGGATAAGGCCTTTGCTGTGCGTATCTACGCTGTGACATCACGAGCATGGTGTACGCTACTGTCAACAAGTTTAGTTGATTTGAAATAGTCCTCCCAATGTTTTGATAAAGAAAACTTAATGTAGGAGAGAATGTTTAAGGGGTAGCTTCTGTATTATTAGGAGAGAGCCAAAAATACAAAAGGAAGAAGAAGAGGGAAGAAAAATTCTTCACACCCTGGGGATAAAAGGGAGAAAAGGGGAGAGATGGGTTAGTTCCGGCAATTGTGATTCAACTCTTTGTTAGTACGCGCGAGATAAACTTACTGGATGAATGAAGAGTGAAGATTTTCTTCACATTAACGTCCGTTTAAAGTTAACAAAACGCTGTTAGCGTTAATCAAATTCAATCAAGTTAAAGTTAGGCATGAATGTGAATTTGGGGAAAATTGAACACGCAGGCAATGCCTCATGAAAGCGTTAAGATAAACAAATGATCAGTGTTAACTTTAAACATACAATGCAATGGTAATAAAACGATTAAAAGTACTCACTTCTTCCCACCCGAGGGGTAAGGATAGAGCAAACAAAACGTTAACCAATAACGGTCGAATTCAGCAACAAGTCCGGCCAGTGACAGATTCAAAATTATGGGGGTGTATCCCAATCCAGGTCTGACACCCAACATTTTACATCAAATGATTTTGCATGCAAAATTAATTACATTGTGCTTCATTGCGGAGATATGAGAAGTATCCACTAGGGAACTGTTAATGGCATTTACAAAGGGACGTGTCACAGAAGGTGTTGCCCTCGTTGAAGAACAAGACTGATTATGCTTAATTACTAAATTGGGGTGAGCCATTAGTCTATTAAAAGCAATTTCAATTTTACTAGAGTAGGCAGCAAGCACGGGATAGTTTGATTTAACAATGGGATGGTCATTTTGACATCTCCAAAAATTCTTGTAAATACAAAGTTCGTCTCTTACATTACCAACTTCAGTTTTAAAATGAGCCACGGCTTCAGGACCCATGCTAGGAAAATCTATTGAAGCGAGAGCATGAAGTACTAAGTCTGTGTCCTCACAAACAAAGTTGAAAGTTAACTCCTGCTCTTTAAGCCTAGCCATAATCTCCTCGGGGCTGAGCGTTTCCGCCTTAAGGGGTGGAGGGATGTTTACATTACAAGTGTAGTCCGCCATCTTGGATTGACCACGTTTGATGAACGGATTCAGTCAAGCAAAACAAAGGGTAACTGAATTTTTACAGGGACGTCATTATGAAACTTTACAAATTTACAAGAGCGATAAATTAATATTGAAAGCTACTCATGATGGGAGAAAATTGTTTAATTGCAAAAACAAATGTAAATTACGAAATTACTTTAAAATTCAAACTGACCGGGCCTAACAAAGCAGAGTTGCTCGGTCACGTGACGTTAAACACTTTACTAAATTGGATTACTGTATATACGCACGTGGCGATAAATGACTGAATTAAACTACTTATAAGAAATAGAACAAGTTAAAAAGTGCATGGGCTTATTTAGGCAAAGATTTGAGTTAAAAGTTAAAATAACAGGTCGAGGCTGACACAATTGTGGTGACGGTTTCACAGTTGCGGGTGCACTGAGGCGACCACTGAACTATTCAAAGCATAAATAGGTGCACGAGGCAACAACTTAACCGTTAAAGTGCTCCCTCGTAGAAGCTAAACAAAAAGGAAATCTCCCTCACGTGGAGGTAAAACTAAAATATCTTTGCTAATGGACATTATAAAACAAGATATCCTCGCTAAAGGACAAAAACAAAAATCTCCTTGCTAAAGGAAATTAAATGGAACTACACGCAGTAAGTTACGTACGGTAGACAATTACGCACCCTTAGTTTGAGTTGTAAACGACAATTACGCACCCTTTAATTTGGGTTGTAAACAAGATCCGCCATCTGGGAACAAACACGTGGAATAAAACGGACTTGGTGAAATTAAGTGTCTGTGATACTTGTAAGAAGACTTATAATTATGTTGCGCCAATTTGCTCTGTAGGACAAGGATACTTGCTAGGTATACGAGGAACGGTAGCTAGAAAAGTTAAGGTTAGTTAGAGAATGTGAACGACACAAAGGAAGGTAGACCAAGGTACAAAATATTACAAAATAGATATAAAAATAGCAAAATTAGTTGACAGAACGAGTACACCGGTGCTTTCGTTGAGCAGTAAACACGGGCATCTGAACAACACAAAAACCTTAGTTCAAGCAGTTTAGAACTTTCTAGTTATAAGCGGAACCCGCCACAACACGTGGGTGAACGGATCTGAGACAAAGCGAAGTTCTTACAACAAATTGTAGAGAACATTCAAGCAACAAATTAGCCTGGTTACGCAGTTCTTTCCTTAAACACGTGGTCGATATAAAAAGATCATGACAACCAATCTCCCTTCCCAATTAAAGTCTGGGCATTACACATTCGACAAACTGGCTGGTGCGTGTGGGTAAGTGATATAGCGAGTTGATGTATGCTTAATCAAGCTGATTAATTACGTTAATGCTTCATAAGTCAAAGGAAAAAGATCTGGTTCAAAGGACCACTCGTGTGGAGAATATTTTTTAATTAATTAAATATTTGAGTAGGAACTTAGTCCAGGAAAGTCTCCCTACATCAGGTACTCGGAGATCAACAGGGGAGTTTAAGGAGCACTTACACTCAGGGCACAAACACCCTGCTAATAAGTTTACTGAAGTAGTTCCCTAACCCCCACTCATAAATACAAAAAAAAAAGGGGGGGAATTTACTCTGTCGAGAGGCCGGAGAACTCCACACGTGAAAATAAAAGTAATTTGATGGCCTTCTCTAGCTTTGTCAGGTCTATAGTCATCTACACTCTCAGGCTCTGTTTTGACTCCGTCTCAGGGACCCCAGTGAGATGCTGGACAAGAATATTACGTTAGCTAATTATTGAGGCAAACCAAAAAATGGGAGCAGTGATGTAAAGTAAAGTATAAAGTTTAAAGATATGGATCTTTACCTTCGAAGCAGATATTCAATAAGTTGCTCGCTAACACACACTTTTTCAAGTTACTCCTTTTAAAATATCGGGTATATTGTCCCAAGATTAAATACTGAATTCATAATAGCCATAATGAAATAAATGGAGTAGTGAAATACAACGAGGTTTAATTAACCTAATCTTGATTTATTTTACAAATTTACGTACATTAAAAGAAACAGACATCTGAACAACACAAAATGTAAGAAAGGACATGCAAATTAAATAAAATATATGATTGATTAGACTCATGGTTTTCTGCAATAATTGATAATTAAACTTAGGTCAGACACGTGGGCCATGTGACCCATAGACTATGCTAATCTCGAAAGCAAAAAAGGATATGGAAAAAAATATATACTCACAATCCCACCGCACATAGTCCAAAATATGTAATAGCCAGTTAACCTAATCAAGTTAAAAGATAATCTAAACTAAAAGATGGGGGAAAACTAAGTGGCCACTATTTGGTACCTGCACTCCTTGGAATATTGCCTCTGTCCTCAAATGGCTGTTGACCGGATCGTTGCACTCTGCACTCTTGACTGGCTCACCCCTAAAATCTTCACTTTTCGCAAATGTTTACCAGGCTTCTTGGAATATCATCTCTCCAACTGGCAGGTCTCCTGTGTGAGTCTAGTTTTTGGAAGGGAGGCGGGGTGAGCTAGAGGTGCACGAATCCACTGACAACCAGGTCAGTCGGTCACTACGGCTCCCGAACGAATGGGCTGAGGTTGAGGTCGAGAGGGCTCACCTGGCTTCACCTTTCAAGACAAGTGACGGTCACGATGAGCAGGGAAACCGAGTGGAGGTGCCATATCGGGACTTTTTGACAGGGCAATATATTGTTGTAAAGAGTGCATAGGAGGCAGGATTTTGTACAAAACACTCAGAGAAATCTTGATGCTCTAAGGGAGTTTTCATATACAATAACCCTACCTATTCTTGCTTGCTAAAAATTAATGAGCAATGGGCTGGTGCAATGGGCATACATCTTAAAATTAACAGACCTTAATTGGTACTGAGAAATAAAAGCTGCTTTCAAGTCAGCAGTATTAAGATTACTGTATATTCAGATCAGTTTAATATTTATCTCGACCCAAGTAGTTTAAGGAAAGAACCAACATACGCCGGGGTAAGGCCTTTGCTGTGCGTATCTACGCTGTGATGTCACGAGCATGACGTACGCTACTGTCAACAAGTTTTGTTGATTTAAAATAGTCCTCCCAATATTTTGATAAAGAAAACTTGATGTATGAGAAAACGTTTAAGGGGTAGCTACTGTATTATTAGGAGAGAGCCAAAAATACAAAAGGAAGAAGTGAAGAAAAATTTTCACAAGGGCGGTCGGGTACAACAACGAAACACCCAGTCTAGCTGGACTCGGAGAGCTCCGGTTCCCTCATCGTAAAAGCTAAATAACATCCCCCGTAGGGATCCAAAACACCTACAGCTAAAGTAAACTGTAAAGGGAGGTTGGTACTCAACTTAGACGATGAAGAAGAAGCCATCATACGAAGAAAAACTTAAAAAAAAAACCTGATAAAGAGCGCACAACAAAACAAGTGTAGGATATGCTGCGAACAAAGGAATGAGGCATCAGAGAGGATATGTAATGGCTCCACACTTATCCTTCCCCATAGTTGACTAGACTGGGTAAAGTCTATTGGGGGTGCAGATATTTATGGTTATCTTCGGATACGTCCCTGATTATACACGATATTTTCGGATAGTCGTTCCGGGGGTTAGAACCCTGTGAATCCGTGATACCTGACGGTAATTATCTTGCAATACCACTCTCAGAAATATTATACAGTAGGAAGCGGCCAAAGGGAACTTCCATCAGGACGACATGGCTGTAAAGGGAGGTTGGTACTCAACTTAGACGATGAAGAAGAAGCCATCATACGAAGAAAAACTTAAAAAAAAAACCTGATAAAGAGCGCACAACAAAACAAGTGTAGGATATGCTGCGAACAAAGGAATGAGGCATCAGAGAGGATATGTAATGGCTCCACACTTATCCTTCCCCATAGTTGACTAGACTGGGTAAAGTCTATTGGGGGTGCAGATATTTATGGTTATCTTCGGATACGTCCCTGATTATACACGATATTTTCGGATAGTCGTTCCGGGGGTTAGAACCCTGTGAATCCGTGATACCTGACGGTAATTATCTTGCAATACCACTCTCAGAAATATTATACAGTAGGAAGCGGCCAAAGGGAACTTCCATCAGGACGACATGGCTCGAGCCCAAAAATGACGTTCACAAGCAAAAGTTTTTTTTTTTTTTTTTTTTTTTTTTTTAAATTGGTATGTCCCAACTATAACAGATTAAGGCTTCTGGATGGTTGTATTATATTGGCATAAGATTGAACTTTATACTAATTTAAAAAGAAAAAAAATAACTGGGATGCTAGAAAAGGATAAAAATTGCACGTTGAATGTGAAATTTAAAAAAAAAAATAGTAAATTTGTTTTTTTCAAAAATTCATGAAAAATACAATAATTATATTTGGTGATTTTTCTAATACACAAATTGTATAGAATTGTAGATCTTTCACGTGGATGCAACCTTTTTCCAATAAATATATTAGTAAATGAGGTGTAAATGAATAAAAATATAGTTTTTTTTTTCAGAGCAAAAAGGTCAATTTTTTTATTTATATATGTTTGTGTTTCTCATTATTATGACTTAAAAAAAAAGATAAGGAAAAATTAAAGATATATTGGTAAAGCCTATTAAGTTTTTAATAAAATGAATGGATAAAAAATATGCGTGTTGTTGGAAAAATATTGAGCAATTACCATTAGAAAACGAAGTTTTGCAATTTTGTTACGGACAATTTTACGATAACATTTATTGTATAGAAGCATTAATACTTTTATATTGTTCATTACAAACGCTGTGCGTGCCACCAAACACAAAATAAGAATATATGTAAGCAGAAAATGCAAGCATACATACACAAAATCAAATACAAAAGTAGGTCAGGTGGACCACGAAGACCAGGCAAACCTGGTCATTTTCTCACAGACCTCATGAAGTTCATTTCTTTTCTCGTCTTTATATTTACTGTGCAAGGTCTTTTAATCACTTATAACGCAATTGAAATAAAATTAATCATAAATTCAGTGAATATTACAGAAAAACAAGGTCCAACAATACATTGAAATACCGTAAATAGGTCCCATTGGAGATCAGCATAGGCCTGCTGTGTGTGCGCTGCAACTACCCAGTTTCTATTAGGCTCCACATGTCCCTTAACCATCTGCCATCTCATGGTGTGAGTTTCGTTTCCTTCGAGTTTCCTAAAAATAAGTTACGTATGATGCGGCAATTCACGTCATCGTATCACTTATGGCAAAAAATATTTTCACGTGTCATTGCGTCATTGGATCACCAAAAGGCTATGGGAATGGGTTTAGTCTTCTGTGGTTTTTCATGTTCACATGTAATGCCAAGTAATTGTTTGATACCATGGGGATAGAGAAAGGTAAGCTCCCCTCCTTATTGGGATCAATGATATTAATCTTTATTTAGGAAATTTCTGTTACAGATGAGTGAAATCAAAGTTAAGTGTATTCAAGATGGGTGCAGTATTCTTACTGATCCAAGGTGGTGCCATGCCCTCTGTCTGCAATGGTTGCATACGGCAATGAGTAGGGATCCATTAGCAGAAGGCTTGAGAGAGTTATTTTTCTCCTTTATATGTGGGTGAAAAGTTTTGCTATTTCCGGTGTCCTCAGATTATTTACCTAGTGAGCAACTCCAAGATCTCATATGCCCATTAGTATTGGATTTGGCAGTTAGGGATTTTTGTAAGAAGTCATGGTAGACTAAATCCCCAACCAAGTACAAGAGCTTGAATCACAGGTTGATCTATATCATGAAGACTAGGCTGGTTTCCCCATATTTCCTCGAAGGAGGCTTTGGTCTCCCCCAGGAGGCCGCCTCTGGCTGCTTACCCTGAGGTTAGTAAGCTAGTCAGTAAGCTAGTTCAGCGCCAGTTCATGCTTCATGTAGGCAAGCAGCCATCCATCTGGGATTTGGTCAGCTTGCATCATCTGTGGATACCTCAGTTATAGCCCAAATAGTTGAAGAATCAATCTTCCCCCTCAAGGTCCTTCCTTTCTCATAAGCTCCTGCATTTCTCATGCTCTACCCTTACCCTAGCCTGGGAAGTCGATAGTTCCTAGATCTTAGAGTTCTCAGGCTCAGTAGTAAGCTCCAGTAGATACCTATTTTTCTGACCTGACTTTCCCTGGCTTGGTAATGGGGGAGGAATCTGTGGGGACAGTATCCACAGTGGAAGTTGAGGAGGGAGACCTAGCAAGAAATCCTTGGTAATAAGGCACAGGATGTACTTACGGACCTAAATTAAACATTTTTTTTTACTAGAGGCTTCAGTATTACCTGCGATGATGTGGAACTCAAGAACTATCCTACACTTCCTCAAACATGTCGTATCAAAGAATGATCCCCTAGTATTTGCCCCCAGCATACTTCCAAAATAGGTTTTATTGTTGATGCACAGATCTGCTCTTAACAATCTAGCAGGATCAGTGTCAAATGATGGGAGGTGTCTCTTGATAGAAGTCTTATAGATTCATGTGTTTGGAATGACAGTGTCAGGCTAGAAGACTCGATTCCTGTCCAAAATGGTATTGATTGATTTGAGTTTCATTGGGGATATACTGCTAAAGATGGACTTACCCAAAGAATGCATCCTTTTCATAGGGGTCAACCCAAAAGAATTTGAGAGGTTCATGGAACTTGAGGGGTTCGTGAGGTCTTTTTCCTAAAGAAATGGTAGGCTCATGTGAGGATATCTTAATTGGGTGATGATTTTCCATCCATCCCAGAGTATATCAGGACAGCAGAGATCGTAGCCGGGCCAACGTTCTTTAATCTGTCAGTCATGTCTTCTTTGTAGGTGGGTGCTTTTGGGGTTTTCAGATTACCAGTGCAGTTCAAGCAAAGTCGTTGTGCATGCCTAAATATAAGGATTTGCAAAACTTTTTCAGAAAAATATTTGAGATTAGACACCACATTTTGGCTAATTTCGACGTGGAGAAGGTATAAGTAGAGAATTTCCTCTAGAGCAACCTTCTATGTGTATCACTTTTTCTTTAATCTGTCATGGATCAAGCTAAGACTAATTCCCATACAGCTACTATTTCACTTCCACAGAGGTGGAGGAAAAACTTTGTCCCTTTAAAGAAAAGGGAGATTTTTTAATTATAAGGCTTCCACTTTTAAACAGGACTAACAACTTTTCACAAGCCAACCAGCCAAGAAAATAGTATCACATCCTCACTCCGAACTGTCCCCGTAGGAAAACAAGTTACCTCAAGATGATAGAAGGCAACAATACCAAACTTCTCAGCCCTTAGGTGCTTCGAGGAAGTTTCATACGAGCTAAAAGTGATACCCTTCTATGTCAGCATAACTCCAAGGGTGTTCACAAATCTAGCAAAGACAGTGATTAAATTTTTTCAATTGTGAGGAGTTCAGATCATTACCTACGTGGACGACTGGGTAATCTGGGTGGAGACGAGATAGCTATGCCTCACATACACAAATCAGGTCCTGCAAGTTTTTCAGGACTCAGGCTTTTTGGTCTATTTGAAAAACAAATCAAGATTAGTTCCAGAAGGGATATTTCAGTCGCTAGGCCTAGACTGGAATATATCAAAAGCCATATTAACCCCACAAAAGACATCTCAGAAAATAATCCTTAACAAGGTAAATTGTTTTCTCTTTGAGGCGACAGCTGGAGAAGATCTTGGGCCTCCTTTAGTTCCCCTCGATAGTCGACCTACTTATGCAGAAAAGGTTGAAATATCTCAACAGGGTGGGAAGAGCTGCTTTGATGAGATATCAAGACAAGTGATCTCAGTTGCCCAGTTGCTGCAAGAGAATCTTCAGACCATGGACCTCACCAAGGTCCCTCTCCATGTCAGTCCTGTAGGTCCTTCCCACATTATCTATGATTCTTCATACAAATGCAACCAAGTCTGGATGGGGAGATCACTCGGAGAAGACATATGTGTTTGGGAAATGGAGCACCTCACATAAATGTGGAACAGATGGCCGTTTTCCTGACATTGAAGAAGCTCAGTCTAGGAAGAAAGTCTCATATCAAAATTTCTATAAACAACCAGGCATGGGTTTGTTGTTTCAGGAGGGGAGGATCCTGCTCCAGAACTCTCAATGCAGTGATCCTCCCAATTGTGAAGCTTCTTCAGGAGTAGAGCCTATTTTTCTATCTGATCCATATTCCGGGCTTCCTCAACATGGTAGCAGAGAACCTGTCTAGACAGAAGACCCTGGACATGGAATGGAAACTTGTTCCAGAAAATCCTCATTCCAGAAAATCCTCAAGATCATACCAGATCTCCAAGTAAACTTGTTTGCAACAAAAGAGAATCACACACTTTCAATTTACATACATCAGAATGTGGATCCCCAGGCAGTGGCAAGAGATGCCCTAAATTAATACTGGAACAAATGATCTTTGATTTATGTTTTCCTTTAAGCACGATTTCAAGGGTTTATTCGTCCAGAATTTTCAGGGACAGTAGTGCTAATGGCTCCTTAGTAGCCCTTCAACCCATAGTTTCCACTACTTCAGCATTGAAGGCTAAAGTCACACCCTCTTAGATCACTATGGCTATACCAGAGAGTAGGGAATTAAAATATATCTGCAATCTCTTATCTTACCCAGAACCTTCATGCTTGGATTTTCTCCCTTATTTATGGAGAAGAATTGTCCTCCACCGGACAATACCTGTCGGTATGTAAAGAATGGTTACCTTTCCTTAACCCTCTGGTGATTCAATGACACAATGATGTGTGAAAATATTACCATAAGCGATCCGATGACGCAAATTGCCACATCGTACGTAACTTACTTTCGGGGGAGATTCGTCGTAAATACGAGTGTCACTCAGAAAAACGAAATTCACACCATGAGTGGGCAGATGGTTGAGAGATATATGGAACCTTAAAGAAAACGGGTAATAGCATCGCATGCCTGGCAGACCAATGCTGATTTCCAATATGGCCTATTTTTTTCAATTTGTGCTCTCTTAGAAAATTTTTCTAGGAGCGTTTTTGTATATGTAATTAACTGCAATATACATGTCTCATACATGATTAAAAAGCCCATTCTATGCACTTTTGTATGGTATATAAAACAATATAAAAGTATCAACACTATGCATAAAATAGCGTAAAAACACCTACAACAGAATTGCAAATCTTACATAGTTTTCTAATGGTAAATTGCTCAATATTTTTCCCACAATACATATATTTTTTATTTATTAATTTTATTGGAAATTTAATCGACTTTATAATTATTTCTTTATCTTTTCCTTATCTGTATATGTTACTTTTTAACAATCTTTTTCCCAGCTGGTTCCCATTTTTATATGGGGTCACCATTGCAGATGAGTCGTTTCCATCTTTTTCTATTATGCACTTCTGCCTCATCAATTCCCTTCTCCTGTAAGTCTCCTCTCACACAGTCCCTCCATCTCTTTCTTGGTCTCCCTCTTCTTCTTCTTCTTCCTTGAACCTCCATCTCCATAGTATGTCTCCCAACGTGGTCCTCATCTCTCCTCATCAGGTGTCCATACCATCTCAGCCTCCCTTCCTGCACTTTCTTTGATATTTCCACCACCTTTGTCGATCCCCTTATGTAGTCATTTCTTATCCAATCCTCTCTTGTCACCCCAGACATCCACCTAAGCATTCTCATTTCTGCCACATCCATCTTCTTCTCCTCTGTCTTCCTCATGCTTGCTGTTTCCGTTCCATACAGCATTGCTGTTCTTACCACCGTCTTATAAATTTTCCTTTTAATCTCAGTGGTATTCCTTTGTCACAAAGAACTCCTGAGGCTGCTCTCCAGTTGTTCCAGCCTGCCTGTACCCGATGTTTAACTTCATCTTCCATACCTCCTCCTGCGTTAAAGGATCCCAAATACTTAAACTTATCAACTCTTTTTATCTGTTCTCCCCTGAGATGAATACTTTCTCTATCATCCCCCTCACTGGTGGTACACATATATTCTGTCTTAGATCTACTTATTCTCATTCCTCTGTCCTCCAGTACTTGCCTCCATCTTTCCAATTTCATTTCCAAATCTTCCCTGCTCTCAGTGCACAGAACAATATCATCTGCATACAATATGTTCCATGGTACTGCCTCCCTTACTTCTTCTATTAAAAGGTCCATCACTATGTTAAAGATAAATGGGGTCAGAGCCAACCCTTGGTGTAATCCTACTCTCACCTCAAAACCCTCTGTCTCCCCAGCACTGCTCCTCACTCTGGTAAATACATTACGGTACATCTTTTGTATCAGTCGAACGTACTTCTCTGGCACCCTCCCCTCCCTCAGACTCCTCCATACCTCTTGTCTTGGGACTCAGTCATAAGCCTTTTCAAGGTCAATGAATACCACATGCAGGTCTCTTTGCTTTTCCCGGAATTTCTCCATTAGTTGCCTCAGACAAAATACCCAATCTGTTGTTCCCCTCCCCTTCATGAATCCCATCTGCTCTTTACCTATTTCTACTTCTTCTCTTAGTCTGGTATCTATCATCCTTTCCAGTATCTTCAAAAGGTGGGACATCAATTTAATACCTCTGTAATTCCCACACTCTTGGACATCACCTTTCCCTTTGAAGACTGGGATCAATATACTCCCACACCACTCATTTGGTATCTTTTCCTGCTCAAAAATCTTTTTCATGAGATCGTACAGTATATCCTCTCCTTCATCTCCTAATGCTTTCCATGCCTCTACAGGAATCATGTCTGGTCCAGTTGCCTTCCCATTCTTCATCTTCCTCAGTGCATTTATTACCTCTTGCCTAGAGAACCTTATTACCATGCCAAAGTTCACCTGCCCATCCTCTAAATAATCTATCATTTTCTTCATTTAACAGCTGTTCAAAATATTCTTTCCATCTCTTTACAATGTCTTCTTCCTTTCTAAGTACTACACCATCTTGATCTTATTGTTACTTTGTAACAATGAAAAAGTGAAAAAAAAAACATTTTTTTATTCTTATACACCTCACTTACTAATGCATTTATTGGAAAGAGGTTGCATCCACGTGAGAGATCTATAATTCTACACATTTTGCATCTTAGAAAAAACGCCTCAAACATAATTATTGTATTTTCCATGAATTTCTAAAAAAAAATATATAAATATGATTCTTAGCCAAAATTTCATGTTCAACACACATTTTTTATTATTTTTTTAGCATTCCAGGATGCTTTTTTTTTTCTTTTTTTATTTTTATTACATAAGTACTAACTTCATTCTTTTGCCAATACAGTATAATTCGACAAATCAGAAGCTGTAATTAGGTATAGTTTAGATGTACCGATTTTCTACAAAAAAAAAAAAAAAAAAAAAAAAAAAAAAAATGATCTGCATATGTCATTTTTCGGCTAAGGCCATATGTGCTGTACCTCACCCCGACTTTTGTAGGGCCAAAAGCACCAAATGGTTAAGGATATGTCTCCATGACAGATAACCCCCACCTCTTTGAAGAAAGGAAACTTAAGCCATCAACAATCTTATCATATAAATCTGCATTTGAAAAACCTGTTAAGCAGGTCTTTAATGATAACCATCCCGGCCAACTCCTTCAGTGTCCTGGTCTGTCAATACGGTACTCTTATGTTTTGCCATGTTAGATCATTCTATTATTTTCATCAAAGAGTTACTTCAGGAGACTATTTTTCTAATAACTTTAGCTTCGGGAGCCAGAGTAACCGAAATTGTAGCATTATGCAGAGGGCTGGAGTTCCTCATTATCACTCTTGGCAGTCTCTTGATTCTTCCTCCTGGCATCCTATTTTTAATTACAAATGGAGAGCCTCTCCAGAGGTGGGATCCATTTTATATCATGGCTTTACAGTTGCGTAATGGTAATGTATATGCATTATTTACCTTGCAGGCTTACCTGCAGAGATCTATGTTTGCAGAAGGTAGGCTGTTTCAAAATACCTAGAGCAAAAAGCCCTTTTCTACAAGGGCTCTCCACATTATAGTGACTTCCCTCATCAAAAAGACATACCCCCTTTCCATCCATAAAATCAATTTTGGGAGAAAAATTGCTTCCTTATTGGCAGATTTTGCTAATATACAATTTCAGAGCATACAGAGTTTTGACATAGAGTATTTATAAGACACAACATGAAACAAATCATAGTTGCACAACACGCATCCTTGGTGTACAGCTTATCCATGACAACCAAAGGGTTTTAATCTGACCGAAGATAAAACATCTTATCCGGGACCATCATCAGACTGACCATGACGGGCATCTAGCTCTCCTCCCCAGGGATCTTCTCCTGTGAGGCGAATTTTAATATTTTGTTTTATACTCACCATGTATTCACAAACTAATAGTTGTTTAGTTGGAGGTTAGGGTATATGATTCTACTATTATGTACCCCTATCATTAGTTCTTGGAGACCACACAGCACATTAACCCAATAAAAGGAGTTTTGATGAAGGAAGGGAAGCATATGAGCCTTACTCCAAATAGAAAATATGGTTATCTAGTGCATACTAGTGACATGGTAAACTCGTCTTCAGTATCAATATTTGCTCTCAGCGATGTATTCGTATGTCTGAAGTATTTCAGCATAAAAGTTGCTGTGTCCCTTATACTCACAAAATCTGTGCTGTCCCTTGAGTAGGGAGGACATTATTTCTTTGGTATTTTCTTGTTGTATTGAATTACATTCTCTAACCTTTCACAGGAAAGTTCTTTGAGACTACACAGCACTCCCTAAAAAATTAGTTTTTCCATCGTCAAAACCCCTTAATTAGATTTTTTCTAATAATTTTACCTGTGATTCATACTGCTATCTACCTCATTACAGTTGTTAGAGGGAGAGTGGTCCAACAATGAACAGTTATAACCTATATAAACATAACAAAGAGATCATTACTACTCTGTAAATTAACTTAGGAGGAATCCATCTTCATTTGAAGATTATTATGTTTTTTATGTGGCACATCATTTAGATACATGTCTATATATTAGTTGTAAAAGGTCTTGATCAGTGTTTACAAACAACACTAAAAAGACTAAAGATATTGCCTTTATCAATAATCATATACAACACAGAAAACTGAAGACAACCGAGATGTAAAACATCCGAGCAACAGATGAACTTTACACAACTGAATATTTCTAAACAATATATTTAAGGAAAAGAAAACCCTAAATTTAGTAACTGATAATAATTAAGAATAAATTACACAATGCAAAACACCTACTGAAAGAACCGAATCCAAAATCAGTCGTGTAGATATTCACAATAAAAAGCAGGTTTCAAATAAAACAAAGCAAAGTCTAATATCTGCATTGCTGGGCTACCTAGAAAACTTTATCTAAAGATAAATTCTTGATAGAATCAAGTATGGTGGTCATCCCTCGAATATCATGTGCCCATATTTTCCATATAGATAGACCAGCTTCATATAAGTGTTCATGAGCATCACTGATAGGGTTTCTCAAAGAAAAAATTAAATTGCATTCTTGGATTAATGTCTTTTGGGACATCTAACCACATAAATTAAATTCCTGACCTTTCCTGGTTAAGGGCTATTATAGAACAGAATTATCTGTAATCTGAATCTTAACCTACATGATCTTGACAAAATGAAATAAAATATGGAAGTCTCTACCTAAAAATCATTCATAGCTCTAAAATCTAATAATAACAAAATTTACCATTACTCCTAGCTTTGGTGAGCGTTTGAAGAACCAGCCATCACTAGAGAGTTATTGGGTCCTTTGACTTGCTAGATAGTACTACATTGAATCACTCTCTGGTTGCAGCTCATTTTTCCTTTGCCTACACGTTATTATTATTATTATTATTATTATTATTATTATTATTATTATTATTATTACTTGCTTAACTACAACCCTAGTTGGAAAAGCAGGATGATATAAGCCCAGGGCCCAAGAACACTACCTTGTGGAACACCAAATATGACATTCTTATAGACATTATGGGGCTCATCAACAACTACTCTCTGTAATCTCTTACTTAGATATTGAATAATGATGTTAAGAAAAGACCTACCTCCTCCCATATTCAAAAGTTTGAAAACAAGAGTCTCAGGGTTAACACAGTCAAAGACAGCACTAATATTAAGGCCAATCATACAAACTTCCTTAACAAAATCAAGGGATTTCTGTACAGCATTAGAAATCTTAGGTAGTACATCACATGCTCAAAGGCCTTTGCCAAAGCCAAACTGCAAATAAGGAAAAGATGATAAGCTTCAGCATACCTGTAAAAATTTTGCGAGAAGTCGTTAAAAACTTTTGATAACAAAGGAGTTATGGAAACTAGGCAGTAATTAACAGGGCTAGAGCTACCACAAATGTATTCATTCATCCAATGGAGTAACATTACAATTCTCCAAGTACAAAAAGAATCTCGTCTTGATAACTTTAAAGAGATAACTACTTAGAAATAGGAAATCAGCTGTCTTTATAAAAAAAAAAAACCATTCAATTCTACACCTTCATTAGCATCTTAGAAACTAGGAAATCAGCTGTCTTTATTTAATAGATATACCATTTAATTCTACACCGCCATAAGCATCAAGGTTCAGTAAGAGTCTAATATTTTTGGACCAAAGAATTAAACTAGTTACTTTAGCCTCAGGAAAACAGGAATAAGGAAGATCGATTTTTCATTATTACTCTGCTTACTATCAAACATATCAGCGAAAAGGGTTGCCTTTTCCTTTTGACATTGACTGATGGAGCCATCTGATTTAAGTAAAGGAAGAACTGTTAAATCTACACCAAAAAAATGCAGATTTAAGGGTAGGTCACCATTCATGCTCCTGGGTAGTACAGGAAAGAGTTTATTGTAGGTCAAGAAGTTATAATTTGCTCACAACCTGATTTAAAGGCAAAGTCCAAAGCTCCTAAGTTATGGTAATCAGTAGGAAAAACGGTATTTAATCACTCCCTCTATTGAGCATTGAAATAACCAGCAAACATAAAAGAGGCCTTTCTATCATTTGTTTATATCTTACCTATGGCGGTTTGAAGACACTCAAAGATACTATAGATGAAATACAAATAAAAGTCATTATGCCTGCCACAACGTTTTATGACCTCTTGACATGCACATTCATAGCAGGACTTAATGAGAAGCAGAGTACTCAGTCCTAATATAAAATGTCATACCCCCTGCCTACAAATAGTGACATAGGAAGTGGATAGAAGGCATCACTGCTCACAAGAGGTCTGTGTGATTAAGCATCCTGGGATTTTAGCAAGCCAGTTTGGTGATATGGACTTCCTCCCACCTAAGGATCAATCTTGTATCTAAGGACAAAGGTTTGTATTTATGTAGGAACAAATAGTAATTTGTATTTTCCCAACTATACAAACCTTAGTACATTAAGTTATATTGCCCACCTCATCCTCCCTACAAGCCTACTTGGTGTGACGAGCCGAGAGAAGGTTGTGACTCAAAGGCAGGATGAAAGCAACTGAGTAAACTTTATTACAGAACACTAGTTTTTATATACATAAACCCCAGGCAAAAAGGGGCATACAAAACATAACAGGCAACTTCATGTTCAACCGAAAAGCTCACCGGCTAACAGTTAACGGTGAGAAAAACAGACATGTTATTTCAGGTTCTTATCAGTGTGAGGGGAGAGCAAAGATACAAGCATAATACATACAAAAAATTAAATATCGTTACTATGTACGATCGTGTGACACACATTTGGTACATGGTCCCCCCCCCCCCTAAAAATGGCATACTGTACATGTTAAATAGGGGGCCTGATCTAGAGAGGCGAACTGTAGGTGGGTCATCAGGCAGGAGATAAGCAGGTTTTAGACAATCAATGGAGACCCAGTCTTCTTTGCCACGAATGTTTAGTAGGAATGATTTCGGACTACGTCGGATTACAAGGAAAGGACCCGTGTAAGGGGGCATTAGCGGTGGCTTGCTAGTGTCGTTGCAGAGTGCAAGTCTGTTGGTATGTGATACTTCACTGGGGGCTTATAAGTCTGGCGGCATGGAGTATATTTTCCCACGACGTGACGTATGCGCTGGAGATCGTCGGAGGAGGTTGCAGAAGGAAAAAATTTGGCAGGGACGACCATACACCATTTCAGCTGCCGAGACGTCAAGGGCATCTTTAGGAGTGGCCCTTAGTCCCAGGAGGACCCAGGGAAGCTGAGTAAACCAGTTGGAATCCTTGCAGCGGGACATCAAAGTTGCTTTGAGGGTGCGATGAAAATGTTCAACCATTCCATTGGCAGCGGGGTTGTAGGCAGTTGTCTGATGTAGGGTGATGCCCAGGAGATTCATTAATGATGTCCACAATTGAGTGGTGAAAGTGGTACCCCTGTCAAAAGTAATATGCTATGGGATACCAAATCTTGCAATCCATCCTGAGAGTAAGGCAGATGTACATGAGGCGGACGTTGCAATTTCCATGGGAATGGCTTCAGGCCAACGAGTGGAGCGGTCAATGACGGTAAACAGGTAACGATGTCCTTGTGATGTGGGTAAGGGGCCTACAACGTCGACGTGAATGTGGGCGAAACGACGCTGAGGTTGAGGAAAGGTTCCCACTCCTGAATCCGTGTGTCGATATACTTCGGAAGTTTGGCAAGAAGTACAGGCGCGGACCCAATCCTTAGCATCCTTAGAAATGCTGTGCCAAATGAACTTCGTCTTCAGCAGCTGTGCAGTAGAACAGCACAAGGGATGTGAAAGGCCGTGAATGAAATCAAACACCTGTCAGCGCATGGGAACAGGAATCCAAGGTCGCAGTCTACCAGTATTGACGTCACAGAGGAGGGTTGTGTTGGAGTCGTCGAGGGGGATGTCTTCCCAATGGAGGGATGTGCAGGATGTCCTACATGCTTGATACTCTGGATCCTGTCATAGGGCTTCAGCCAAGGCGTTGTAATCCAATCCCAGTTGAACGGCAGCCAACGTGTTTCTTGACAGGGCATCGGCAACGGGATTCATTTTCCCAGGGACATATTGAAGGGTGCAATTGTATTCAGCCACTGCGGAGAGATGTCGGCGTTGACAGGCGGACCAGGCGTCAGACTGTCTAGTGAAGGCGTGCACCAGAGGCATGTGGTCTGTGTGAATGACGAAGGGCGTACCTTCTAAGAAATGGCGAAAGTGACGGACAGCCAAGTGCACCGCCAGCAATTCGCGTTCGAAGGTAGAATAACCCGATTCTGCCTTGGACAGTTTTCTGCTGAAGAAGGCCAATGGGCGGGGCGAGCCGTTGACCACCTGCTCGAGTACTGCACCAATAGCGACGTCGCTGGCATCGGTGGAGAGAAGGAGAGGGGCATGTGAGATAAGAAAAGTGAGAGCAGCAGCGGTTGATAAGGCCTTCTTTGCATCGCAGAAGGCCGCTTCTTAAAGGGGACCCGACTTCAGGTCCTTTGGCTTGCCCTTGAGGGAGGCGTAGAGGGGAGCAAGAGTGGCGGCAATGGCTGGCAGAAAACGGTGATAATAGTTGATCATGCCCAAGAATTCCTGCAGAGCTTTGACGGTCGTGAGCGTGGGGAAGTTTTGAACGGCTGCTACCTTCTCAGGGAGGGGATGGACTCCTTCGGGAGTGATGCAGTGCCCTAAGAACGACACTTCGTTGGCGCCAAAGGTACATTTGTCGTACCGGACTACAAAGCCGTTTTGTTGTAGGCAGTCGAGCACGATGCGCAGGTAACGGAGGTGTTCCTCTTTTGAGGAAGAGAACACAAGTATGTCGTCCACATAACATACACAGAAGGGGAGGTCCCCTAAGATACCATCCATGAGACCTTGAAAAGGGGCCCCAGCATTATGAAGGCCAAAACAGGAGTAATTAAAGGTGTATGTACCAAATGGAGTTGTGATGGTAGTCTTGGGGATGTCTTCTGGGTTCATAGGCACCTGATAATACCCCTTCAGGAGGTCGAGAGTGGAGAAAACCTTCGCTTTGTGCAGGTAGGAGATCACGTTGGCGATGTTTGGGAGGGGGTAGTGATCCGGTTCTGTTTGCATGTTCAGGCGCCTGTAATCCCCGCACAGACGGAGGGAGCTGTCTTTCTTCAGAACGATGTGTAAGGGTGACGACCATGGGTTGGAGGCCTTTTGGCAAAGGCCCATTTCCTCCATTTCGGCGAACGTCTGTTTGGTGGCTGCCAATCGTTCCGGTGCCACACGTCTAAATTTTGCGAAGACTGGGGGTCCCGTTGTCTTGATATGATGATAAATACCATGCTTGGCAGGAGCCGTGGGCGTTTGGCAAAGTTCTGGACGGAAAACTTCCGGGTACGATGTGAGGAGGTGGGCGTAAGCATCCTTGGGTGCGCTGATGTGGAGAGCGAGGTTGGAGGGGGCGGTTGAAGAGGTGTCGACAAGTACGAGTCTGCGTTGACCAATCGTCGGTGGGCAACATCAACCAGAAGGGGTAAATGAGAGAGGAAATTCGCACTGAGGACTGGCAATGTGACGTCAGCAATGAGAAACTTCCAATTAAATTTAAAGTTTCCAAACGATAATGTGAGGTTCTCGTAACCGTAGGTGGGTATCGCAGATCCGTTGGCAGATACCAGGCTGACGATGGCAGACGTAGTCAGACTACGTCGTGTCCTGAAGAGTTCGCTTGGCAAAAGAGAACGACAAGCACCGTCATGAGCGATGGCCTACTTACACGTTTTTTTTTTTTTCTTTTGGCCACTGACAATCCTTGGCACATTTCTTCGTGGCTGCCTCGAATCTGTTGTGGTAGTAGCAAAACTGCGGTCAATGGGAGGCAGTAAGTGGCTGTAGAAGTTGTTGATTGGGGCGCGAGCGAGTGGTGGGTGGCTTTGTCGCCTCTTCGGAAGGTCATGGGATAGGCGTGTATGTCCTACAGCATTCACGTCAGCTTCAGTTGACGTTGAGTAGGCGTCCTCTTTGTCAGGCGTGGGGCGTTGATGGAGGTCTTGAAGGTCGTGAAGTGGTTGTCCATAAGGGCATTGGCTTTGGTCATCAAATCCTTTATGGGTAAACTATCAACATCGAGGTATGGCTGCGCGTACAGGTTCGGGTAAACGGCGTATCCAAAGGGCACTAAGTAGGTTCACCTCACGAGGAGAGCCGTCTGCGGCAGGTTGCAGGCGAGCGATACTGGTCATTTCCCTGAGGGCGAGCGAAGCCCTTTGGTCCCCCAATGGTTGTTGAGAGAGGTGAAAAGCTTTGCTATACGGGTGGCTGGCAACGCCGAGTATTGCTGCTATTGGGGTGACTCCTTGTTCACAAAGCCAGTCGGATATTTCCGGGAAGGTGTCCTCGGGTATCGCCGCGAGAACATAATCTGCTTTGGTGGTTGAGCGAGTCACGCCCTGGATGCGAAACTGGACTTCTGTGCACTGAAACCAAGCAAACGCCTCTCCGCTGGCGAACGGCGAAAGTTTCAATGGGGCTGCGCCAACTTCCATGGAGTCCCCCATAGTACCAATAACGGAGGCGCTAGGGGGGGTGGAAGGCGGGAGGAGCGTGTCGACTTCCGGGGTCACCAATGTGACGAGCTGAGAGAAGTTTGTGACTCAAAGGCAGGGTGAAAGCAACTAAATAAACTTTGTTACAGAACACTCGTTTTTATATACATAAACCCAAGCAAAAATGGCATACAAAACATAATATGCAATTTAATGTTCAATCAAAAGCTCACCAGTTAATAGTTAACAGTGAGAAAAACAGACATGTTATTTCAGGTTCTTATCAGTACGAGAGGAGAGCGAAGATACAAGCATAATACATACAAAAAATGAAATATCGTTACTATGTACGATCGTGTGACACACGGTTGGTACATTGATGTATCAGTGTATACACTTCATTATAAGTATTACAGCCAAATTCCAGCTACGTTGAAAGTATTCTCAGTTTTGTATTGTTAAGAAAAATACAAATTACTATTCAAATTTTTTATGCTTACATGATTTTAAGGAAACTATACACTTTCTAACTGTTCCTTTTTTCTTATTGAAAGTCTTAATGTTTTTTGCATAACATTTGAATTTGGCTATTTTTACCATATAAAATCACATATCAAGTTATTTGAGTTTTTTCTATCAACAAAATTACTGTTTGTTACCATATTACAAAATGGATTTTGAGTGAAGCGAAAAATCTATTTTTGGGTGAGGTAGCCATGTCGTCCTGATGGAAGTTCCTTCGTTAGTAGCTTCCTAGGTATATTTGACTACAGTGATATATCCCAGAGAATTTACCAAGGGTATCCAGAATTCTAACTCCTGGAGCGAATATCCCTTAAAAATTTTAAAATGGATATCTCGTAATATCAGAGGACGTATTCTTGACACGTCGCATAGCTATCTACACCCCTAATAGCGTTTTCGCTTTGAGGGGAAAAGTGTTCAGAATTATAGGAGAGTCGATAAAAGGGCAACGTTCCTACTACCGTACTGTAAATAGTGCGCCAATCCGCCACCGCGCGGCGCCACCTAATCATTCTTTGTAGCTTTGTACGTGTTATAGATACAGTACCATAGGAGGGATTCATTATCCTTTTGTCAAAAAGAGGGCGGGTCCATCAGGACGACATGGCTACCTCACCCAAAAATAGATTTTTCGCTTCGCTCAAAATCCGTTTTTTGGGCTCAGGCCATGTCGTCCTGATGGAAGTTTACCAGAGCATTAATGTATCTGTGGATTTTCAATAGTGCCGTTCATCTCGAGATAAATTTTCCTTTGGTCTTCTGGACCTAGAGACACTTGATGTTACCGTTATACATCATTCAACTGATCATGGAATATGTCAGTGCTTCCTGCCCCCTACAGGGAAGAGTCTGGGTAGACTTTAGGAAAAAACCCTAGGATTGTGAGTTCAAGGAACAATCCAGCAAACAGTTTGTATATTAGTGTCATCATATACATAAAGCATAGTTTGTACTTAGATGGCATTGATCTGTGTAGGTTACTGATACCTCCCGAGTCTGGTTGTTAAAAAGAGACAGACAGGTTTATATACATGTAGGAAACCTTAATTCAGTAAGATAAACAGTTTAGTACAATCAGTCCTTACCTGTTTGCTTGGAACAGTAATAACTTTAGTTCCCAATGTTTTCTTAAATATTGATAGGATCAAAAGACACTCTGACTTTTATTCATAATTTAGAATATTTGGGGCGAAAAGAGACGCAAAGATTCCTGCTATTGTTTATTACAATAACAATAGAAATTATGGTTGTAATCAATTACATTTTACCCTGAACAATTCTGCATAAAAGCATAATTAGTAATAACAGAAATATAATAAGTTTCACCTGAAAAGGAAACACAAGCCACTCTATAGGAAATATGGATATTTCACTATGCATTCTGTTGTTACAAGGAACACTATGCATATAAGTATGTATGGCACTTGTGTTAGTCTATTATGCTTAATGTCACCTGTGTAGTTAGAACAGTCTATAGTGTCATCACTAGACACATCACTCAACATGATATACCTAACGAGTCTATCATGTACACCCTTCACTAAAAGTCCCAAATAGTGCACTGTTCTTCGCAGAAATCAAGCGGCAGGTTTTAGTACGCTACCTGCCGCCACTACATAATGTTTTATTTCCTGTAGTTGCTTCGCGTAGTGTTTGAAAAAGACTCTGGATGACTTCCTTCCAGTATAAGCACGAAGGCTTTCAAACGACATAGTCTGAAAGAAATTCAGAGACGAGGCAACTTTCCTCAGATCATGACCTGTGGGTGTACTGTCTGGATCCGCTCTGCAAATAAAATAGGTGATTTTCGCCCTTATCTGTTTCAAGGATAACGTTGAACCTGATGTTTCTCCCCTGAAAAGCTGACCTCCCATAAAGTCTGAAGTTCTACGAAGATAGACTTTTAGGCATTCCACTGGGCAGAGGGATGCTTCTTCCTTCAGAGGGCAGATTCTCCAGGGACCCCACCTCTTAGTGGGCAACTCGTTCTTGGCGAGAAACGTTGGGTCCGGAAAGAAGTTCAGTTCTCCGTTGTCTGTGAACTGAATGTGGCCATCATCCCTCGAGAGGGCCACTATTTCGCTAACTCTGGCTCCCTAGGCTAGTGCAAATAAGAATATCACCTTTTGAGTCAAGTCTTTCAGCGAGCAATCTTCGTTGTTCAGAGTTGATGCTAAGTGAAGAACCTTATCCAAAGACCATGAAATGGGCTTTGGAGGGGCCGCGGGCCGAAGTTTAGCGCAGGCTTTAGGAATCTTGTTGAAGATTTCGTTAGAGAAGTCTACCTGGAAGGCGTAAAGCACTGGTCTGGCTAGGGCAGATTTACACGTAGTAATCGTATTGGCTGCTAAACCTTGTTCATGGAGGTGGATGAAGAAGGACAAAGAGAAATCCGTAGAAATCTCCTTAGGTTTCTTCACCTTGACAAAGGCGACCCATTTCTTCCAGGAAGACTCATATAGTCTTCTTGTTGACTTTGACTTGTATTCTTCTAAGAAGTTAATACTGTCCCTAGAAATTCTGAGCCTTTCCTTGAATGCTAAAGCAAGAAAATCATGAGATGAAGGTTCCGGGTTTTCTGTGATGAAGCTGAGACAGTCAATTTCTGCACTTGTTGAGTCAGAACTGGATCCGGCAACGGGATCAGCTTCAGGCGTTGTTCCGTTACCAGGGAGAACCAAACGCTGTTGGGCCACTTGTGGGCCACTATCGCTGCCGTCCCTTGAAAGGATCTCAGTTTGTCGAGGACTTTCAGCAGAAGATTGGTTGGAGGGAACAGGTAGATCTTGGACCATCTGTTCCAATCTATGGACATTGCATCCGTCGCTTCTGCTAGAGGATCCTCGTACGGGGCTACATACCGGGGTAGCTTCTTGTTGTCGCTAGTTGCGAAGAGGTCTATCTGCAGTCCTGGTACTTTGCGTAAGATGAAAGAGAATGATCTTGCATCTAGGGACCATTCTGACGCCCTGGATAGAGCGTCCGCCGTCACATTGCGGAACCCTTGAAGTTGGACTGCTGACAAGTGCCATCTCTTCTTCTCCGCTACTCGGAGGATGGCCAGTATTACTTGATTTATTTGAGGTGATCTCGAGCCCTGTCGATTTAGGCATCTCATTGCAACCTCGCTGTCTAGAACCAGTCGGATGTGAATTGAGCAGTGAAGTTTCAGTTTCTTCAGTGAGGGAAAAATTGCCATGGCTTCCAGAAAGTTGATGTGGAAGGTTTTGAAGAGGGAAGACCAGGTTCCTTGGACTTTCCGATGATGAGAGGGACCTCCCCACCCTTCTTTTGTGGCATCCGTGTGAACGGTGACTGACGGTGGAGGCGGTTGCAAGGGTACCTTCTTCTTTAGGTTCTTGGCCTCCGACCATGGCCTGAGTAGGGATCGCAGACGATTTGGTATCGGCCTCTTTAGATCTCTTCGAGCGTTTGATGTGTATTTTCTCCAAACTCCTGATGCATCTTTTAATTGTGCTCTCAATAGTGGATCTGTCACTGAGGCAAACTGGAGGGACCCCAACACTCTCTCCAGTTGCCTTCTTGATATCCTGGCGGATTGAAGGAGTCTCTTGACAGATCCCGCTATCTCTTTCCTCTTCTTTGATGGAATGGAAAGGCAGTGTGACTGTAAGTTCCAGTGAACACCCAGCCACTGGAACTTCTGAGCTGGAGATAGTCGAGACTTTCCCAAGTTGATCTTGAATCCTAGGTGTTCCAGGAACTGGATCACTTCCTTGGAGGCTTGCATGCACTCTTCCTTGGATGCTGCCCACCCCAGCCAGTCATCCAGGTGGGCTACCACCTGAATTCCCTTTAGGCGTAGTTGATGAATGACTGCTATGGAGTTATGTTTAGACCGAAGGGCATGGCTCTGAAAACGTACTTTCTTTTCTGTAGTTTGAACCCTAGGTAGGGGGAAACTTGACGGTTGATTGGGACGTGCCAGTATGCATCCGTCATGTCTATGGAGACTGTGTATGCCCGTTTGTGTTGAAGCGCCAGCATTCTGAACTTGTAATTCACTATGAACTTGTTGAGTGGTGATAAGTTCAGAATGATTCTGAGCTTTACAGAATCCTTTTCGGAACACAAAATAGCCTTCCTTGGAATTTGATGGACTTCGCCCTCCTTATAACTCTCTTGTTCAAGAGTTCCTCAACATACTCTTCCAATATGGGGTTTGAATGTTGAAAGAATTGAGGGAAGTTTGGTGGAATTGTGTTCCAACTCCACCCTAGTCCATTCTTGATTAGGCTGTGGGCCCAGGGATCTAAGGTCCAACGATCCCTGAAAAGGAGAAGTCTCCCTCCTACCGGTAGCATCTCACTTTGAGTGCTGGTTGGAGGATTTACCTCCTTGACCACGTCCACCTTTGTTGCCACTACCTCTGAAGGGGCGTCTAGAGGATCCTCGAAAGGAACCACGAGACTTCGGCCTAAAGGTCCATGATTGCCTTTCAAAGACCGGGTTGAACACGGGCGACTGGGTCGCCACTGTTTGGGGCACCAGCTGGAAGGTGGTGGTTGGTTTTGCCACCGTCTGGGCCACCGTGGCCATGGGAAGCTGTTGTTGTTTCAGACGAGAGGGCACTCTTGGTCGTTTTGACTTATTCGTCAGATGGGGACCCTCATCAGCGGAAGACTTTCTTTTAGAGGACAAGCCCCACTTGGAGAGGAGATTCCTATTCTCCGTTGCGGCTTTGTCCACGACCTCTTTGACCACTTCACTTTGGAAGAGGTCTTTTCCCCAGATGTTGGAGGCTATCAGCTTCCTTGGTTCGTGCCTCACCGCAGCCGAGGCGAAGACGAACTCTCTACAAGCCCATCGGGCTTTAATGAATTTGTACAGGTCTTTGGTGACCGTCGCCAAATGAGACTTGGCGAAGACCATGTACATATCTGTGGTGTCTGCAATGCATGCCATTGTCTCTAGCCCAGTTTGCAGAGACGTGGAGGCGGCAAGACGTTCTTTTGTCTCCTGCTCCCTGCGCAGGAGAAAGTCTGACAACTTCGGGAGGTCTTCGCCGAACTGTCGTCCGGCAATGTCTGCCTCCAGCTTCCCAACTGTGAAGGTGTTGTGAACATCCTTCCAGTCCGCATCGTCTGATGGGAAGGCAAGGGAGAAGGGTCTACACTTCTCAAGTGTAGGACAAGCTTTTCCTGCCTCAACCGCCTTTAAGGCTGCCTTAAACCCTTTGTCCATAAAGGGGAAGGCATGAGAGGGGTCGGCAATAAAGGACGGGTACTTTTTGCTGAGAGCTGGTACCTTGGAGCTAGTAAAGGCCCTCTCTTTCAAGGTGTTGGTAAATAAGGCCTGGGCCTGGGAGAGGTGAAGAACAATGACCTGTTTTGGCTTGGTTTCCTCTTTGGACGCAGGTTCCGTCCTCAGACGGACATAGCAATCCGGATAGGCCCCTTTGCTGGGCCAAAACTCTATTTCCTCTACTGGGACAGTGCCCAGTTTCTCCGAGAGGAAGATCTTTCTCCCTGACATCGGTATATGCTTTGCATACCTCCAAGGATTGACATCAAAGAAAGCGGGGAGATCCTTGATGTTTAGCTTCTTCGAAGCTAAACGCGTTGCCACTAGCTGATGCATCTCCGTCCGAAGAGAAGCTTCTTTCTCGGACGATTTCTTTTACATGTCCTGTACCATGGACAAGAGCGTGTGCAACGTGTTAGTGATCGAGTCTAACGGGGGGGCAGAAGAAGAAGTCGAAGGTACCGGCTCGGCCACCGTAGCTGATGACACCGAAATTGTTTCGGCTTTTTCGGTTTCACCTTCAGGAGGTACGTCAGCCTCCTGTTCCAGTTCTTCCACTAGGAGATTATTCTCTCCCTTTGAGACAACCGACACATTGTCCTCCAATTGGATGCCCTTCAAGGCGTCCGATACATCAGATTCTACCGGAATCTGAACAAGGGGAATCTCAGGTTGAGCCTGGGGAATGATTGCATCCGAAGATGCCCTAGGGAAAAGACAGTCCCTCATCCTTTCATTAGGAAGGTATGGGCCAGAGGTTTTCTTCTGAAAGCCTCTGACCCATTTTCGCAGCGTCTCCCTTGCTGCATCCCTTAACTCTGTAGACTTTTGATCATCAAAAGCCTCTTTTACTAGTTTATCACAAACGGTACATACCTGTGGGTCCCAATACTTGAGAGACCCCTTGGTGATTGCGCAGCGAGCATGGGCCCTGCACATATCATGGCCGCAGAAGTTCTTACTGCGGACCCCGCAGAAGTTGTTCCCGCACTCGGGATGCTCCTCCTGTAAAGAAAGAAAGGCATATAAGTATTGGGTGAAATTCTCAGATTTCAATATACATATTTTGAATATTATTTAGCTTAGGATAGAGTAAGCTAGAAAATAGGAAAGACACCTACATGTCTTTCCTGTCCAGCCCATTGCTATGACCTCCTTCAATATTGAACACTAAATTCTTAACGAATTTAAGGGAAGATAATATCTTTTGATATAAAGTGTCTTCTTAACACTATCTTCTAGGTTCAATATTGGGGATTTTATTAGTGGTTGTTAACCATTAAATGGTAAAGAGAATCGCTCTCTTAGATGTGATGGTCTCACAATAGGCTGCCCATAAAGCACCTTGTAGGTTGGAAAAAATTGTATGGGCTACAGCACTGACTGCCGGCGGCATGCCGCCAGTCCTGCCGGGCCTGCCGGCATGTGCTGGGCTATTGAAGGCAGGTACTGTCTTCAGAATAATGGGGGGCAGCGGCTCTGCCGGCCGGTAGCCGAAGGATCCCTCTATCAAGTAGGACCCGGCGGGAGCCGGCGGCGAATGTCTAGACTTTGGGTGGCCGGCCGCTGGCAGACAACCTAGTTGCCGGCGGCCGGTCATTGTATGCATACTGCCGTTGGGTCGTCGATCAGCGACACCCATGGCAAGTGGCGGCAGAGCTAACTGCTGGCAGACAGACGACCAACATATAAGGAAAGGCAGAGAAAAAGAGAAGAT
Organism: Palaemon carinicauda; assembly: GCF_036898095.1. Taxonomy (NCBI): domain Eukaryota; kingdom Metazoa; phylum Arthropoda; class Malacostraca; order Decapoda; family Palaemonidae; genus Palaemon; species Palaemon carinicauda. The sequence goes on from NC_090729.1 coordinate 97,595,401, forward strand.
GGAGGAAGGCAAAGGCTCAGCCTTGCCGGCCTACATCCGGAATGAGGGTTCAAATGGAAGGGGGAATTATATTCGGGCTTCCATCCAACCCTATCCCATCCATATACGATATGAAAGGCAGTCCAAGGGAGAACTGAAGAACACTCTAAGGAAGATGAGGGCTCCTGCCGGCAACCGGCTCTGCCGCCAGACAGGGAACCTCAGGCCAACTCTTCAGACTACCCTTAGGGCCAAATGTAGAATGACGGCCAGGGTGTGTGATGGCTCAGCCAACACAAAAGGGATAGCGGGGGAGGGGCACTGGTCCTATAAGTGAGGTAATACCCGAAGGCACTACCTAACCTAATCGATTCTGATCTCATATAAAGGTAACCTCATAGTTGAGGAATTCAATTCCCCAGGTTGGGTTAGTTAAGTGAGAAGGCGGCACACAGTCTCGCAAGAGAACCGAATCTCGTACCAGAGATCTTAGGCAGTGGAAGAAATCATTTCTTCGGCCTAAAGTCTACCAGCACAGGACTGTCTGCTAGGCCATGGGAGGAGGAATTGTCATATAAAACCTCCAAGGTATGGTCTAGGGAGGTCTAGCCTCCTGTAAAGGCAACCTAACCTGACTTAGGAAATCATTTCACCAAGACAGTCGGTTGCCTAACACAGACATTCTACTCTGATGTCCCGTTCTAAGCTCAAAAACCGACACAGTGGTTAAGAGAAAGAAACGGAACACCCCAGTAAAGATTTGCCAGAACTCAGTTCAAGGCAAGCTAACCGAGGATAGCCTAGGCTAATCAGAGGGAGGGGAAATTGCTCTTAAATCTCACCAGGAGATTAGTATCGACTTAAAAGGTATACGAGGTGTCAGTCTCCCCTTAAAAGACAATACAAGAGCAATTGGGGACATGTATGAAAGTATACTAAAGACCCTAAACTAGTAGCCTAAGAGCAGTGAGAATCGTTCACCGAAACTCTCTCGTATACTATCTTGGAAGAGGAAAATTTTATGCGGTAATATCTTAATTGTATAAAATATTGCCTGAGCTTGAATAAAACTTTACCAGGAAGGTTATATCATATATGAAGTGTGTAGGTGCCTAGGCTAGGAAGCCTAGCACTCGTGAGGCTCGATCATAAATAGCCAAATCCACGACAACAATGACAATATAAAAATCCCTAGCCAAATTTCTAATTAGCTAAAGTTATTAAAGCAAATAATGCCGGGAAAGTCATTCTGGCTAACTAAATGTACAAGAAAGAACGACCGCGTCCATGACGCCATCCGGCTGGCAACAGCTCTTGTTACGTTAATTATGATCTCAATCGAAGAGTAAAACTGGCAAGAGCTTACGTTTACACAATTCAAAGATATTACTTAACTTTCCAGAAGCAGATGAGGCTGGTGAAGACATCATAGCGACTAAATAACTCCAAAATAGCGAGAGATAACACGGGAAAACACCGGTCAGCAAAGCTACGAGAGAAAGAATGATTAGGTCGCACCACGCGGTGGTGGATTGGCGCACTATTTACAGTACGGTAGTAGGAGCGTTGCCTTTTTAACGACTCTCCTATAATTCTTGCCACTTTTCCCCTCGAAGCAAAAATGCTATTAGGGGTGTAGATAGATATGCGACGTGTCAAGAATACGTCCTCTGATATTACGCGATATCCCTTTTAAAATTTTTAAGGGATATTCACTCCAGGAGTTAGAATTCTGGATACCTTTGGTAAATTCTCTGGGATATATCACTGTAGTCAAATATACCTAGGAAGCTACTAACGAAGGAACTTCCATCAGAACGACATGGCCTGAGCCCAAAAAACCATTGTATGATATGAGTTATGAGGCAATCTTCATATAAAGACTCCTTTCTAGCAAAGGCGTAGTGTATTACAGAAGGCTATCAAATTCAAATCCCCAAGAGTTAGCCTCCCAAAACACACTATGTCAAATAGTGGGTTATATTACCCCTCACATCACCAGATGATGAGTAACGGTTGTTCTGATGTATTCTACAGTAAATAAGCAGATCTTCCTTGGGCTCATTGCATTGCTGAAAATTGCTCCCCAATTGTCAGAAGCTTGCTTATAGTTTCCTTGATATTGTGTTAGACAGGGAGATCATAGTGGTACAATATGTGCAGACCTACACCAGAGTCGAAATTTAAAAAAAAAAAAAAAAAAATGTGTCTGCTTTGAATGCCTTAAGACAAGCCACCTTACATTTGATCACACAGGATGATCCCCCTGCCAGACACCTCACATTCCTTTTAGTCTATCCTGACAAATATTGCAGTCACCGAGCATGTGGAATCCTGTGTACACTTTTCTTTACTTAAGGGCATACCCAATGCTGCCTAACATGAATGCTGTCGCAGCATGTCCTCTCGCTTCTGTAGTACAATCACTACCTTTGAAATATCATCTTGATAGATCCAAACATTCGGGGTAAATATAAACCCCATTAATAATGTAAGGTGTTTGCAGTGAATTTACCCACCACAAATGCCATGTTAGATAAAAGAAAATAAATTTTTTTTTTGTGATAAATAGTGGATGCCAAGCCACATTTGTGCACCAATGCATTGTAGCAGACTTGGAATCAGGCCTACCAAATCAACTTTTGATAAATTTCACCATCTTTTTTTATCAAAAAGGAAATGCAATCCTTTGGTATGATGTGGCTGCAAAGATTGTGATTGAGAAGTTGTCTTTTGAGGACGTGTTATCTCGGTGCTCGTCAAATTCTCGCCCTGAGGTGTGTTTCAGCTTATGTTTTCGTTTGCAAAAGCTTTTGAAATATTAGTTAGTCTTATAAGGAGACTAAAGTGGAAAGTAAAAGTACACCATAGGTGGTTGCCCTCATGTGGATTTTTGAGAGGAGACGGAAAAAAATGGACAAAATGGGGCTGTAACAGGTGTTACCACAAGAAGTGTGTTTATATAGGCAAACATCAGTGATGAGGATGTAACAAACTTGAAATGGATTTGTCCGATCTGTGTAGATGAAGCCATTATGGCCAAGAAAACTATATGGAAAATGGAGGAGGAATTGAAAATGAAAGACCTTTATATAAATGGACACAAAGAAGAAATTGCCGAATTGCGGAACTCACCGCGGACACAGAAAATTCCACCCAGACCATTGATCTCACTGAGAAAGTTAATAATCTAGTGATGGATATGAAATCAATTAAGCTAACACTTCAAACACTGATGGACCCAAAACCAGAGAAAATGACATATGCTCTCAAAGTTAAGGAAAAAATCCACTGGTAATCAAATCAACTAAAGCATCAACTAGAATTACTGACAGAAAAAAATGAGGTCGAACATGCACTTAAAGACATTTCAATTCTTAACATGAGATCAACTTCAAATGGGAATGTTATTGTAAACTTTGCTGACGAAAAGATCAGAGAGAAAGCAGCAAACAAGATTCAAATCATGGTTGCCGACTCTGAGACGAGAAAATTGGAAAACTAATACCAAAAATAATGATATGCAATGTATACAGTGCTGAAGATGAAGTAGTAAATACCTTGATTCAAACAAATCGCTGCCTGGACCATATCCAAATCGTATAAGAGAAGATAAATCTGGTATTCAAGAAGTGTTGTAGGTGGGACTACCCACTATTTGTTGAAATGTGATCCTGAAGTTCGGAAGGTTATGCATGATAATAGCTACAAAGTTATGTTGCGATGAAGTACTTATAAAATACGTATTAGGTACTATGTGATCATATGCTACCACAGTCAGAGGTATGGTCACTTTGAAAAAGATTGTAAGTTTAAGACTGATGACAAAGTCTGCAGGAAATGTTCAGAAAAAAACATTCCACCAAAGAATGTAATTCGCAGCAAGTAAAATGTATAAACTACACTAAGTTAGACAAACCATATGACAACCTAGTGAACACAAGAAATGGCAAAGCTTATTATTTGAAATTGAAAAGAGTAGTAGAAAATACTAAGGATGTCATAAACTTTGGCTATGTAAATGAACAATCTGTTGGTGATAAAACTTCAATTTGATAAATGAGAAATATTTGGACATATTAGCATTATATTAAACATGGTTAAATAACTTTGACTAGGCTAATATCGCTTAAATGAACCCCGACACACTTTTTCCTATTCTGAGACAGGACAGGTCTGGTGGGGGTGTCAGGCTTTTCATTCATAAGGATTACTCAAATTTCGAGATGTTTAAAAGAACTAGTGTAACAACCTTTGAATATATAGAAATAAACTTTATGCACACACAAAAAATATCCATTGTAACAGTTTACAAACCTCTGAGATAAAATACTAGTATCTTCTTTGAAGAATTCAGTGTACTCATCAAGATGATTATCATGGAAAGTAATTCGGTTATTTTTGGAGACTTCAATCTTTGAATGGATGATGCATCAAATCTTGATGTTTCAGCATTTATTGAGTTATTAGAATCATATCAATTTGTGAATAATGTTGACTGTGCAACTACTTTGACTGGGCATACGTTGGACCTAGTTTTAAGTGATGGAATGATTATCATTGTATCTGATATAAATGTGGAAGAGAAGTGCACTATCTCTCCAGTGCACAAACTTACTATGGTTAGACTACCTCTACAGAAACAGGCAGTGGTGAAGAAAATAAACTTTGGACATAAATCAAACTTCTTTCCTTTTGTATTTATTGAAGAATTTACAAAGAAAATAAATGATGCTGTCAGCATTCCTTGCAATTATGATAACCAACGTTTGTTGGGCGCTATGCGTGTTGACTACCTCATGACCATATATGATAGGGTAAGTAAACGTGAAAATGATACCATGTGTCCACTGAGGGAAAAGACTATAATTGTTAAAGACCAATCTCCTTGATTTGATGAAGAGAAAAGGGGGAAAAAATACCTAAAGAAAGAAAGTAGAATTGGTTAAAAACTGAAAGTGCATGGGTAGAATACAAAACTGCCATGTGCCAATATAATTACCTAGTAAGAAAGAAAAAAACGAATACTATAAGAGAAAGATGCACGAAGCAGCAACAGGCATAAATACGTTAAATCGTCTCCTAAATGTTATAATGGGAAATGTAAATGAAAAATGTCTACCAGACAGGTACAGTCACCATTGACTTCCTAATAATTTTCTAGTAATCTTTCAAAACAAAATAGAATATATAACTAGGTCATTTGCAAATATTCAACATCAGATTAATGCTACGCCAGTTACAGATAAAATTAACGAGATTCAATAATATATATATAACAGAAAACAATATCATCAGGATTATCAAGAGAGAAAAGAAAAAAACTGCCATCGATCCAATGCCAATGTCTGAAGTAACTGGAGAAAGAAACTTTTCTTGTCTAATATAATTATGAGAATAGCAAATACAAGCATCGATGACTGTAAGTTTCCCATATCTGAGAAAATTGCTAGTCACACCAGTTCTGAAAAGTGCTCTATATTATCACGAATTAAGCTCGTATAGACTTATTTCGAATCTATCTTTTATTTAAAAAGTGCTAGAATACATAATTCTTGAACAACTAATTAGTCATTTAGAAGAAATAAAAGCTTTGCCAGACAACCAGTCTTACAGAAAACTATAGTTTATGGAGACAGCTCTCTGTTCTGTTGTAAATGATGGATGAAAGTAAATGTGGTATTTTGATATTACTCGACCTTAATGCTGCTTTTGTTATGGTTGTGTTTGAATTCCTGAATAATCTACGGTCCATCGGTATTGAAGACTACTTGGTTGACAGAAATTACAGTGGGCCAATTGGAAACTCTTATTCATCACATGAACCTTAAACAGAGGGGTGCCTCAGGGGAATGTATTGGGCCCAATCTTATTCTGTGTCTATACTATTAGCCTATCGAAAATACTACAAAGGCATGGTGGGAAGTTCAAACTATTTGCAGATGATACACAATTTTACTTCTCCATAAATGATACAGATGACACTACTGAAACTCTAAATCGAATTCTTGCCAGTGTTAGGGAATGGATGACAATCTAACAACTAGAATTATATGAAAATAAAACCGAGTTTATGGTGGTGGGAAAGAAAAAAGCACAAGAAACTTGGGTGATACTCAAACATGAATAACGTTTTTGTCCCGATATCTAGTACAGTTCATGATCTAGGTATATTTCTTAACTGTAATTTGTCTTTTAATGCCCAAATAAATAATGTAGTAAAAATTGTTGGTTATCATCTTAGAAACATTGCTTGTATAAAGAATTGCCTGGATGAACATTCTGTAAAGAAACTTGTGATAAACTATGTTTTTACCAGGATTGACTACAGTAACTCCATCTACTACAATTTACCAAAAGTACAACCTAAGAAATTACAAAACATAATAAACAGAGGATCAAGAATGATGAAAGGTGTCCCACCTTGAGAAAGGATCACTCGTATACTAATTGATTTACACTGGCTGCCTATTAAAGTGAGAATTGAGTTTAAAATATATACAATAACCCATCAAGTTATCAGAACTGGACGTCCAAAATATCCAAGAGAATTGCCACATATTGTGCAAGCAACAAATCGTCCCGACACGAGAATAGCTACAGATGGTTTCAAATTATTGAAACCTAGATATATGTGTACTGTAGGCTTTAGAGCTTTTAAATATGCGACCCCGAGACAATACAATAACTTCCCATGAGACATCTGAAAGATTGAAGATATTAAGGCTTTCAATAGGAAAATGAAGACTTCATTGTTCTGTGAATGCTTCCATAGTGTCTTCAACAATAAACGAGCAATATGCAGTATGAAATTTTGAATGGTTTCGAGCGAACATGATAAAATGACTGTAGAGGTCCCGTAGAAATTATGGTTCCCCCATTGTATAGGACCAGAAAAAAAACAGCCCTTAAAATAGATATAGAGGTTCTTTGATAAATTCTCTGGTCACCAGCAAGTAGATGCCTTTGAGCACACTTCTTATTGTATAATCTTACAAGATAGTTGAAAAATAAAGGTATCTCATGACTAGACCACAACATGGTTTGACACTCTTGTTTGTTTTAGCATATTGATTTGTGTTAAGGAAAAGGTTAAAGATCTATGTTATCAGTTCTTTCATCGGAAGAGATTTTTATCAGAATGTCAGCTGGACATGCCTAACTCCCTACTTTGATGCCCAACCACAGCAGTAATCTCCCTGGTAAACAGATTAATCTCATGGGCTGTGGCTAGATTCACTCTGTTAACCATGTGAATGAGAGGCAAGCACATTAATACTGTACTAACCAGAAGACTAATACTAGTTGGGAGTACTGCAACATGTTTCTCTATTGGTTTGAGAGGTTGGATGACATCAATTTATTACTTAAAAGTTCCTGTGTCATCAAAATAGCTACTCACCAGAACGCCAGCCAGGCAAGCCCAAACCCCCCCACTATGGTACCCAACCACAGCAGTGGCCTTCCCAGGAAACAGCTTAAACACATGGTCCCAGACTGGGATCGATCTGCTGTCATGCGAATGCTGGGCGAACATGTTACCACTGTACTACCCAATACGGCAGAAACCATTATCTTTTTTTTTGCCAAATGCTTTATTGGTCTTATTGTGAGCTTGAGAGAAAATATAATTGTAAGTTCTTGAGTGTATGTGTCATTTCAAATTTTATTTTTTTATCTCATCTAGATACAACTAAGAGAACTCCCTGCTCAACTTCGGTCTGTTTAATCTTGGTTAAGTCTTTGGTTTCTTTCTTTTTTAAAGTTTTAGCTATTCCTAGTGTTGTATATTCTTTTCTACTTCCAGTGTTCTCAGGTCTTCATATACTAAACTCAATACCTTTTTCACTATTTCTTCTACTGTATTCATGGTTTCTTGCTTCATAACACTTTTTCCATCTGTTTGTTTTCACATTTGCTGATGTATTCCTTTCTTCATAATACTTATCCTCTCTCGTTTTTTTTTAACTTTTCTCGATTATGTGAGAGCACTCCCTGCTTAATTTTGATCTGTTTAATGTGGGGAAAGTGTTTGAATTGTTTGTTTGAGGTTTTGACTATTCCTAGTGCTGCATTTCTTTTTCTCTGTCATTGTTGCCAGATATTCAATATTCTACACTCAATATTTATTCGGCTACTTTAGCTGCTGCATTATTTGCCTCTTTGTTCTTAATATGTTCCCCATATTTTTTTCATATTGTGTAGATTAACTAAAAGCTCTCCCTACTCATCTTTAGTCTACATATTTTGAGTAGTCTCTGGTTTCTTTGTTTAAAGTTTTTGGTATTCCTAGAGTTTTATTTTCTTTTCTCCTTAAGCTCTCCCAGATTTTCCAAAACTTCACTCAATATTTCTTTCCCTGGTTTTGCTTCTACGTTTCTGTTCTTTTTTCACATCTTTCCCATCCGATTTTCATATCTAAATTAACTATGACTCCCTACTCAATTTTGGTCTGTTTAATCGGGGTATAGTATTTGTTTGAGTTTTCAATTACTCCCATTGCTGTATTTCAGTTTAACTTAATAGTGTTCCTGGATCTTCTTAAATGTCAATTACCATATCTTACACTATATTATATTTTGAATTCTTCCTCATACCTTTCGCATGTTTTTATCTTATCTAAATTAGCTAAAATCCCTCCTTGCTTAACTTTGTTTTTTTCAATCTTGGTAAAGTAGTTTGTTTCTTTATATTAGGTTTTAGCTTTTCTTGGTACTTTATTTTCTTTCCTTTCTCCGGGGTTTTTATATACTTCAGTTATTGTCTCTTTTACTTCTTTTGCTGCAGCAGTCTTGGCTCCTTTCTTCATAATACCTTTTCCTTGTTTCTTTTCATCTTATTTAGTTATACTACAGTTAAAACACTCCCTGCTCAACTTGGTTCTTTACATTCTTTGGTTTCTAAAGTTCACGTTTTGACTAATACTAGTTTGTATTTGATATTCTCCTCTAGTGATCCCAGGTCATCTTATACTAACTCAACACTTTCCCACGGTTTTAGCAATTACAAGCTTTGCTCCTTTTCTACTTATTACCTTCCCCATTTTTTTATCTTACCTGGACTAATTAAAAGTTTTTGTTACTTTCCCATTTTTTCCTTCACTTTCCTACCTCTTCAGAGTGTGGGAATCACAAACAAAACATGTAGAGCTACTAAGAGAGTGGGTCCTGACCACATGCATACAATACATAGTCTTCACAACGTTTACAATGCTTCGTCAAATCCCTTATAGATCTTTCCTCGGACATCTTCTACAATATTTTTAATGCTTCCAAAGGACTAAAATCACTAGCTACAGCAACATATATACTCTCTTGCACAGCTATTTTCCTCCAATTATTTCGTGACTGAGGGTGAAATTAAGCAAGCAGTAACGCATGATATCTTGTGGTGTTGGTAAAATATAAACATACACACATATAAACTATATATATGTATATATATATATATATATATATATATATATATATATATATATATATATATATATATATATATACATATATATATATATATATATATATATATATATATATATATATATATATATATATATATATATATATATATATATATATGTATATATATATATATATATATGTGTGTGTGTGTGTGTGTGTTTGTGTGTGTGTATAGATATATAGATAGATAGATGGGTAAATAGATAGATAAGTAATTGCAGCAGATATCGCACTCCAGGGCATTGGATGCTGAAAAGAAAAAAATATCAGTTGACTGAAGGGTAGGTAGTAATAGGTCGACTCATTGACTAATTAGTTGCCAAGCATTTTGCAGGGAGACAGAACGGAAAATTTTTATTTTGTGGTAACGTTAACGCAACTCTGAGGCTTTTAAGTAATATAAACTAAAGTGAATTTAGAAATAACAGATGTTATAATCAAAATTCTGTTGTTTTTTTTTTCAAAATTCTGCTAAGCCTTCCCCATTTTTTATATATATTTCCTGATTAACCAAAAGAACTTTTTGGTCATCTTTGTCCTGTTTAACCTAGATAAAGTTGCTGGTTAATTTGTTTCAAGTTTTACCTATTTCAAGTACTGTATTCTGCTTTTCTCCTAGTGTTACCAGGTCTTCATATACTTTGTGCATTCCTCACCACTTTCTTTGCAATACTTTTCCCATTTGCGTTTCTTGCTTCAGCGTTCGAAATACTGATATGATGATATGAGTTTTCCATCTTCTCACAACACATCGGGTAATGTGCACGATGGGTTTGGCTGCTCAAGGCTGCTGAGGTCAAGTGAGCCATCACGGCTCGTGTTCAGGTAGATCAGGCACAATAAGGAAAATAAAGAAATGTATGTGGATTGAAATGCTAAATCAAATATTAATTCTGCTTCCACTTTATAGTTATATTCTTGGAGGAAAGATACCTATCTTTCCTCCAAGGTTTAATCTCAACTCACAACTGTAAAACAACAAAATAACCATGCCGAGCAATTTCAATGTTTATGGCTGTTATAATATGAAAAAGAAATTGAGAAAGCTTAATCAAAGCATTTGTTTTCCAAGGGATGAAATCTTGGGATGCTTGGACACAAGCATGTCGACGATCAGACAAGATAATAATTCAGAGCTTGCTGTGGTTTTTTAAGGTCAAAATGGAAATGCAAGAGGAAATACTGCAGTTGAAGAGGCAACTGCAAGAAGCAAAAAATAAAACAAATCAGAACACTAATTGTAAAAGAAAAGCCTTATACCAAAGAAGAGCTGCAAGTGATATTTAAATCCACATTCACTGAAGCATGATTAAATGTGTTAATTGATAAAAATCAAACTTTATAATTGGTCAGATAAACATGTTGCTTTGGCTCTCACTTTGCAAAGTTTTAGCCCCTGGTGCTACAAATATTTAAGAAAAAGAGATATCCCTTTACCTTTTGCTTCCACATTTAACAATAAGGCTAGAAATTTCAATTGTGAGCCTATATTATCAATGCCTGTGATGTGTTTGACAGTGTAAGCGGAAATTTTATCATCAATGGAAAGAATTGCAGTTATGTCCATGGATAAATGAGTTTAGGAAAAGCGTATTCTTATGATAAAGCCATAGATACCTTGTATACATCACATGATAAAGTGCAAGTTGTAACTGGAGGCAGCCAATATATTATGCATTTGATTAATCAAACGTTCAGAAAATTCTTTTAAAGCTAATAGCAAGTGTTGAAAAAGCCAACTATCATGTTGCTGTATTAGTGCATAACTCGGGCTCAACAAATCTCCGTGTCTGTAAAATATTGGTAATATCAGCAGAATCCCTGGCACATTCTTTCAAAACTTCGTGTGCAAACAGGGACGTTTTTATTTTTGCAGATGGGCCTCATCTGATCAAACTTATCAGGAACAATTTTGTTAAGTCTGGTTTCAAACTCCAAGTTGGAAGTTTGGTTTCAGAAATGTGTAGTAAGAGAAAGACAGAATATGACATTCTTAAAAATTAAAAGAAAGTCACTTTAATCTATTAGGACAAGAGAATCTAGCACATATGCAAACTCAATAACATATTTTGGTAAAAAGAGCCTGTTTAATAGCAGTAATTTGAAGGAAACTGCAAACTCCCTATTACTTGACAAGTGGTTTGATGTCATGAATTCTTGTTCTTTTTTTCAGAAAAATAATACATTAATACCTCTTGATACGAAAGTTTCTGCATAAAAAAAATTATTCATGATGCAAAACGAAATGTGAAAAGATTTTTCTGACACATATGGGAAAAAAAATTTCATAATACGAAACGAGGTACGGTAAGAGATTTGCCCAGCTGCCGAGACTAATTTTAAAATTTGCGTGTCCCCAGCTGTAAACTCCCCACCATTCTCCTGCGCTTCCATTGGTTATCTCCCTAATCTGATGCTAGTTACTGCCATAAGATCTTGCTCTCCTGATGATCAGCATCTATCCCATTATCCCGTCATGCATCTATGTATCAGTGTTCCTCAACCATTTATTTTCGTCAGCACTATCGTTCACATTGAATTCGTGTTGGTGATTTTGCTTTTGTGCTTTTAGTTTCTGTACGGTATCGTGTTTCGTTATTCAACTCATACGCTATTAGCCATGTGTCCCAAAACTGTTGCTGATGTACAAGGAAAGAAGAAAAGGATGCTTTCTATGGAGACAAAGCTTGATATAATCAAGAAGTATATAAGGCTGGCATGTCATTAAGTGTGATCACTAAGGAATATGGCCGAAATCCATCGACGATAGGAATCATCCTTAAACAGAAGGAAGCCATCAAAGCAGCAACACCTTCTAAGGATGTGACTGTTTTCTCCAGGAAGAGGACACACGTCCATGATGAGATGGAGAGACTGCTTCTCCTTTGGAATAATGATAAGGAAATCGCTGGAGACACGAACACCAAGACGATAATCTGCCAGAAGGCCAGCACCATTTTCGGTGATCTCGTGCATGCTCAGGCCAAAGACAAATCAGAAGGGACATCAAGGCACTGGGCACTGGGCACCACCCCTCGATTTTTATACTGGGCAAGGGGACCCAACTAGAACCTCAAATTTCCCTATTATCTTTTCTTGCCTTGAGCTTGTTGAATAAACAGGTAGTATGGCTGTTGATTTAATTCTGGGGAAAATCAGCAATCTATAATAAATAGCCATATCTTCTTTAGGTAAAATCTCATCAGGCTTAAGTAAACTTTAAGAACATTAGAGGAAATGAAAAAAACGCAAATTAACTTTAGGATGGTAACAGGACACAGTGTGGGAGGAAATATATTGAAAGATGCTTATTAGAAGCAGATTTAATTCGAAAAAAAATGAAACACATAACTAGGCTGACAATAACACTAAGAAAAATTTTAATAACTAAATTTCTATTGTAAACAAAACTAGCATCCCTTTACACTCCAGCATCACAATAACTAGATTCAAAAATTATTTGACAAAAATAAGAAAATACCATGATAAGACAATACAGGTCTCCAGAACCAGAAAGGGAGACATGAACATCCCCTCGCAATCACATTTTGCAGGGACAGGTTATTTAGTAAATCACACATTTAGTAAAAAAAACATCACTCACAAAAGTTCAATATTATTAGTACATATGTGTACAGCATAGAATTGTCCTCCTTCTCCAACAAACTTACTGGAAGAATAAACAGATTCTTCACCAGCATCACTTTACAGGTCCAGACGAAACCCACGGTTCACAAACAACACAAGTTGAGTGTTAGATAATTTTTCAGTATTTGTTTAGGCTTACACTCTGTACAGTCAAAAAAGAAAAAAAAAAATTCCTAAATTCCTCCAAACATGAACATTTGAATTTTTCAGTGAAAGCGATCTTGAAGCAGAACACAATTTTCGTCACCAATATGATAAATTTCAATTCAAAACTTCAAATTGTTTTTAGTATACTGAACAACACAGACGTTCTACAGAAGCTAACTCGCTCTGTTTTTCACATTACAAATTACACTCATGTAGGCAAAGTATATGTCTCTTGGTTGTATTTACTCGTGTTTATAAAGTGCAACTTGACTTTATTTAGGGCACCTTTCATGTTATCGGTGAAATATTTCCGCAGAGACGACACTTTTTATGATAATCACATGCACGGTTGAGATTCTTTAGGTTAACCGACACCCAATTTTAGTATATGTACTGCCGAAGCAAGTACTCACGCAGGCCTACCTGCCACTACCTGCCTTACAGTCCACTGTGTGATGTCATACATGGGAGCTTGTGGGAAAGAAGGACATACAAAGTAAAAATCAGCAGAATGTATTTGCTTGTCAATGAAGTTGTAGGCATGGCTAAGCTACAACTGTGGTTGTAGAACATTTGCTAACACTAACACCTGGTCTTTGTACTTGAAATTTATTTATTTGACCTCGGTGCACAGGCTATAAGCAGATAAACTTACAATACATTTCCCTTCCAAATATCTTCCCTTAGTATGGACTTTGTCAGTTGTAAATCATAACATCAGAAAAACGTCCAAAAACAACCAGGGAAAGAGTTTTTTGGGAATTATGCCTTATAATTGCACAGTTTATAGATGCTTTAGTAGGAAAAAATGGTTCTGAAGTTCGATTTTTTTAGATTTCCAAGAGGCAATGAATATAGGAAGAATGGATAATTGCCTCATAAAGTCAATACCAACAATCCAATCGTCCTGTTCAGCCCATTTTCCTTGCGAGTTATTTATATTAATGACTGTTTTGTCTTTGATTAAAACTAAAGTAGAATCTTTAACTGTAGTGGAGAGGCTTGCAGAAATGTCATTTGATGAAATGAGCATCACAAAACAGTGTGGTTATGATAAGGGAACGGACAGACTATATAAACCTCGTGGAAAGGTTCAGGTAATAATGATTATATGTTTAATCGGGAAATGGAGACAACCCATCTTCTAAGATTTAGAGAAATCTTACTTACATGAAATATTAAAGGGAATGATTTAAGAAGTAGAGAATGGTGTGTATCCTGTGATTGCAATCGTGCATGATCTGGGGATAACCAATGTAAAATTATGGAAGCACTTTGGAATAGACCCAATAAAATGTAAGCTTGTTTTAATAAGAAAATAATCCGTGTTACAACAGGGACATAATTATGTAGATGCCCCAAACATGATGAAATTTATAATAAATCACTTTATAACTAAAGGGTTTTGCTTTGAAGATGGGACACTGATATCTAATTCTTGTGTTAGGGAAATGCTGATACTCGTATAGAATATGGTCTAAATTATAAGTTTTGTGAAATTCATCTAAATTTACAAAACACTGAACTGTTCTGCAAGTAAAGTACGCTGTGCAGGTGATGCCAAAGAGCAGTGCCAAGTCTGTTGAGTATTAGGAGGGAGAGGACTACTAAAAAGCTAAAACTGAAATGATACTGCAGAATTCATCTCAATTGTTATTGATAGGTTTGATCTTATGATGATAAGTGGGGTTAAAATTACGAAATGCTTTCGGATTGACTTAAAAATACAAAACCAGCAAAATATTTTGTGTAAAAGTCATTGCTCTAATGACAAAAATGTGAGTGGGCAACGTTAGGTCAAGCAGTCTATAGGTTTCAAAAGGGGGTAATTTTATCATGTCACTCAATTATGGCGTACATTAGATGTTAGCCAGTGATTACAATGTTGCGTATATATTGACGAAGATTAAATCAGGATGTATTAGAGCATTGTTATGTTTCAGACAGATGAGTGGACCACATGATCATCTCGGTGCTATAAGCTATAAATATCTAATGAGAAAATATTTTGCCATAATTAGTAATCAAACAAACATAAATAAAGAGCATGAAAATAGCGATTGCTTAACAATTGAGTTATCATTAACAAATGCAACAACAATGTGATAAATTATAACGACCGTGAGCTTACATTAGAAATTTTCATGACCAGCCAAATTTTGAGAAATATGGAATTAGATATGGAATATAAACAAATATTACACTAAACTCAGGTGAAGATATGTATTATTTGACTACAGATCCAAGTAACACAAAACCGTTATGTGATGTCATACAGGAAGAAAGTTTGCTACATATAGGGGTTACATAGTGAAAACGTTTTCACTGCAGTATCTGTATTTAGGTAAATTTAGGTAATAATTCGGCTGCCACTCCTCGAGCCTTCGAGGCCCACAAAGTGCTTAAGGAGGAGCTTCTGGGGGATGTGGATGGCCAATGCAAAAGCCTGGGTATCAAAACGCTTTTCACCCATGGGTAAATCTTTGTTTCAGCCCAACTTTGAAAAATTATTTGGAAGAGAAGCGCCTACCTCTGAAATGCATGCTGGTGTTGGACAGTACCCCTGCTCACCCTCCTGACCTCGAGGAAGATATCCTTGTGGAGTATTCCTTCATCAAGATTCTCTATCTTCCGCCTAACACCACCCCTTTCCTCCAGTCCATGGACCAACAAGTGATTTCCAACTTTAAGGAGCTTTATACGAGATGTTTCGAAATCACTGCCAGCACAAACCTCACCCTGCGTGAATTTTGGAATCAGCATTTCGATGTCTCAGACTCATCAAAGTAGCTTGGTGGGAGATTTCGTAATGCACCTTGAATTCTTGATGGAAGAAGCTGTGGCCTGATGCCGTCTCCTCACGAGAATAACAAGGGCTTCCACAGGCCTAGCAGAACCCGAAGCCAAAAAAGTTGACGATCCTGAACCTGTTGCTCAACCTGAGGGTGCCGAGATTGTTAGACTCGAGATGTCCATGGGTCAGGAAGTCGATGAGGACGACATTAATGAGCTTCTCGAGGAGCACTAAGAGGAGCTTACTATTGACAACCTGGAGGAGTTGCAGACCATGCAAGTGAACGTCTTTCAGGAACAGTTCTCTAACGGCAACGAGGAGGATAACCCAATGATAATGGCAGAAATTAAGGAAGCTCTAGCTGGCTATCTTGAGTGTTTAAATGACGTTTTCCTGAGTCATTTCAGGAACATCTTAAGATGCAGGCAGAAACAAGCATCCTTGGATAGTTATTTATTAAAGAGGTATTCGATACTGGTAGGCTAAGAGGAAGCTCTAAGTGATAAAAAAAAAATCAGAGAAGTGGAGTGATGAAGAAAATGATTAAATTTAGAAAATACAAAACGTCAAGTACAAAAAAAAAAAAGAAAAAAAAAAAAGTGTTCATATTTTCTGCCACTTTCTTATGTTTTCTACCATCTGTCCTCCTCTGCCACCCCGCCACTTTTGCTTTCGGACATCTCACTCCAAAGGTAAGGTTCCACATTTTTGTTACTGTATTTTCCATTTATTATTGCATTGTCGTACTGTCTGTTCTTATTATACATTTCAATTATAGGCTATTAACGGTGAGATTTTGTATTGAATGATCCAAATGGTTGTATTTCTTTGTGTTTAGTACAGTTTAGCATTATTATGAAATCTAACGTGGGGTTTTTGTAGGGCTTAGAATGAATTAGGGTTTTACATGTGAAAGGTGACACATAGTAGGAAAAAATCATGGCACGAATTAATTTCATCTCGGGAGGCATTACTGTATCCCGAAATGCTTTTGGAATTAATTATGAAGAACAGAAAAATATTTTGTAGGAAATGGTGAACGCCATGTAAACCATAAGGGTGGTAAACTCTCGTTTTAGTTGTGTCGATAGATTTCAGAAAGGAGTGATATTGTCAGCACTTAGGTTTCTTTTGATGATCAGAATATTATTTACTTATAACCAAAATAACAAATATGAAAGCCTTAAAAGAAATTTAGTTTAACTATTGAAAGTAGTGAATGTAAAAGAAAAAAAAGATAAACATCAGGAATGTATATAATAAGAAATTTAGTGTGTGAAATGAAACCGCATATCATTACTAAGCAACAGCTAGGCCACGGTGGCTTACGTGAGAGGATGCGCGAAGGGGGTCTTATTTTTGTCTCACAATTAGTTAATCTGTTACTGTATGGGTCCTGTATCTTTCATAGTTATGGGGAAAAACAACTCCACGTTGTGAGGATGTACAGCTCATTGCTCTTTAGAAGTATAACTGTTCACTTCTAGCCATTCCTGGCATTGTGTTTTTTCTGTTAGTTCAAAGCACGTCTAGCTTTAAAGACATTAAACATAGAGGGCAAAAGTATTACGAAGAAAGAGCCAAAGAATGCAGGAACAGATGCGGTGGAGGATGTATTGAGTTATGTATGTAGAAAGAGTCAAATAATGCAATGGAAGAGGTATTGAGTGAAGAATATGAAGACCTAAGAATCATTGAAAGTTGAAAATAGCTTATATTATTAGAAATAGCCAAACTTTTACAGAAACCAAAGATTGCCCACATTAAACAAGTGAAAGATTACCAGGAGTGTTTTTACTTAATCCACCCAAGATAAAATTTGCAAATGGAAAAGATATTATGAAAAGGAAAATAAATAAATAAGAGAGTCCAGCAGCAGAACCATATCGGGAGAGCTATTGAGTGAAGCATATGAAGATTACATGGTACTGGATAAAGAAAAGTACTGTACTAGAAGTATTCAATATTTGTAATTAAGGAAAAAAAAAACTTTCTCCGGATAAAACATATCATAGATGAGCTTGGGGTGCTTTTGATAAATCCAGGTGAATAAAATATTGGAAAGATTATGAAGGAGGAGGCCAAAAATGGAAAATCAAAAGCAATGGTAGAAGTATTGAACGAAGTATATGGAGAACTCTGAGCGCTTTTAGGAGAAAATAAAATGTGTTGCTAGCAATGACAAAGGCATGGAGCAGAAAACAAAGATTTTACCCTAATTAAACAAAACAAGATGGGCTAGGAGTGCTTTTATTTAATCCACAAAGTGAAATAAAACTTATGAAAAAGGAATTATGACAGGATTGTAGGCCAGGTTTATGGTGCAGGAGGAATGATTTATTTGCAAAACAGGGCCAAATATAAGATTGTTTTGTGAGTTGCAAATCTGTAGTAAATTAATGTTAAGATCAAATATCGCAAGATGGAATGGCACATCAACTACCTGAGAGGTAGAGATACTGGAGAACTTTTAGTCTTGATTTGGCGAGCTTCTTCCTGTACCGAGTTTAATGAAATATGTGTTCCTTTTACTTAATTTGTATTATTGTACTAACATTTTCAGGGTTTTAGACTGTGATTGCAAAATGAGCATCGAGAAAAGAAACGGGTTAGAGAAATGAAGGATGCTAAATGCCTTATACAATATTTGAATTATTTTTCCAGACCCTAAAAGTTTATCTAATCTATAATTTATATAAGATAACTCGAGAGAGAGAGAGAGAGAGAGAGAGAGAGAGAGAGAGAGAGAGAGAGAGAGAGAGAGAGAGAGAGAGATGCATTTTAAGATTTTCATATTTTTAGATAGGATCTAGAACTATTTTCAAATGTTTACCAAAGTACACTACACCATATCAAATGAGTATATATATTTGATTTAGATGAAGCTTCTCTAATAGTTGATGCAATGTATAACTGGTACGATTTTGGTTATATTAACACTGTATATTTAAATATGCTAATTTTAAAACAGGAATAATTACAAGTCAATGATTCGGTCTTCATTTTAGTATCCCCCTTGGTTATTTTGAGAATTAATTTTTTTCTTCCAATTTGTAGCTTTTGCAGAAAGGTGGAGAAGCAGACGTCAAGCTCGACGCAATGAAGAGGACCAGAGTGGCAATGCAGAAGAAAACTGACATATTACTCGATAATGTGCACTTAGAGAATTTAAATCCATTACATATGGACAATTTGATAGGAAAAAACAAGTGATTACTAAAATTGATAAGGATTATTTAATTAGGTATATTCAGGTAATGTATACAGTCTGTGACTTGATGCCTTGTACATAATTATTTTTTTTACTGTAGTGGTTTTACAAGAATGCTAATGTTAGCTAAATTATTTCAGCATATAATGTACGCACTATGGAAATTTTTTGCCAATGTGCACATGAAAATGCTTATTATTTATAAGACTGTTTGCCATTATTACTTTATATGGTTGTTAGGAGAGTTACCCAAGAACACTGATGTCATTTTACTCAAACTTAAATGAGATAATTTTGGCTTTAACTTGCAAGTTAGGATTATGTTTGATTACATAAATGTTACTCCCTACCATTGAAACCAGTTTGTAAAAAAATAGATTTTACAAAAAAAAAAAAAAAAAAGTTGCTAAGAACAGCTGATTCAAATGTTTTTTTGTAAATTGTTTTCATATGGAGTGGTGTGGGTTATTTTTGCATTATAAATATAGATAAATGGGCAATTGCTGATCTTTTTTTGTGCATGGTTTATATTTTAAAAATTCCTGTTTGAGCACCCATCATAGTTATAATTCACAGTATAAGTGTTTGGTAATCTGTAATTCTTTAGATTTTGATTTAGTTTTCATGATAATGTGTTTTTGGATATGTTTTTTTTTTTAACATATCGTAATACCACAAAGCCATTCAGGCTAAATATTGACATTCAGAAAAGTAAATGCTGTTCTTTTTCACCTGTAAAGTTTGATTGGAAGTCAATAAACAGAAGTGTATTTTGGACATTTATTTCTAAAATATTCCTAAAGTATTGCGTTCACGGTAGTTCTTAGATGTTATTTTTTAGCTCTTGTAGACCATATTTAATCCTAATTCACTTATTTGAAGTGCAGTAAGATTGAAAAAACTTAACTTTTGACCAAAAGCTTATTGCCAAGCAGTCATCTGTAGAAAGTAATTCATTTCCAATATGCACCTTTTGTCAAATGTCATATTTTATATGTTTTGTCATTTATATTTTTATGGGTTTGGATACATAACAATTAGAGGATTACTTAGTCGTTTTAAATGGATTATTTTCCGTTATGTAATGTGGAGGTTCCCTAACTGATGCCATAGGGTCTGAATTGCCCAATTATGTGTTTAATTTTACAGGTTTGAGTTTTGATGCTAAGTTTCTAAGATTAAACTTGCCTATGTATTATCATATCCCAAAATTAGAGAAGATATAAGTTTTCCTATGCTCCTATCAACTGCTGATTTTTAAATTTAAATTTTGTTGTAATATACATTTGTTATAGTGATGTCAAATATTTTAATATTTTACCGAAGCATTACTCTGCTTTCATTAATTATCAGTGCATTGAAAATTGATTCTTCTATCTCTCTACAAAGGATGAGGCCATCTATTCTAGAAGGCAATCAGTTTGAACCTGCCATAAAAGCTAAGCTATTTAGTCATTTCAATTTTCACACGAAGACTACACTAAAAGGGGCCAGTGATAAGGATGTCACCACTAATGCATAGACTAAACTAGCCCATACCTTCATAAATGATTGTTCATCACATGGAAGAACAAGAGTTACAAACCTCAACCACCAAGGCATATTACATTTTATAGTAAAGTACAGAATTTGTAGTTTTATGTTTATTTAGTGAAGTTTAATGTAATGGTTTTGCTCAAGCAGTGCCTCAAAACATGCCCACAAACAGATAGACAGACATGCACGATGATGCACAGACACATATATACTCTATATGTAAGTATATATATATGCATATA